>NW_025725884.1:9433826-9467441 GCF_021461395.2 Schistocerca americana
CTGGACTCATAGCAGAGGTTCAAATCATAGAAAGTTAGAGTATCAGTCCTCTTGTACTTAAGTTGGCATTGTGCCTTTTGTATTAAATTCGGATGCAATTTCTGTGTTTCATCGTCAATAAGAAGGTCCAAGGGATACAGTGAACCTGAAGTGAAGCATCGGAAACTTAAACTGGACTCACAGCAGAGGTTCAAATCATAGAAAGTTACAGTTTCAGTCCTCTTGTACTTAAGTCGGCATTGTGCCTTTTTTATTACATTCGGATGCGATTTCTGTGTTTCATCGTCAGTAAGAAGGTCCAAGGGATACAGTAAACCTGAAGTGAAGCATTGGAAACTCAAACTGGACTCACAGCAGAGGTTCAAATCATAGAAAGTTAGAGTTTCAGTCCACTTGTACTTAAGTCGGCATTGTGCCGTTTTTATTAATTTCGGATGCAATTTCTTTGTTTCATCGTCAATTAGAAGGTCCAAGGGATACAGTAAACCTGAAGTGAAGCATCCTAAACTAAAACTGGACTCACAGCAGAGGTTCAAATCATAGAAAGTTAGGGTATCAGTCGCCTTGTACTTAAGTCGGCATTGTGATTTTTGTATTGACTTCGGATGCAATTTCTGTGTTTCATCGTCGATAAGAAGGTCCAAGGGATACAGTAAACCTGAAGTTAAGCATCGGAATCTAAAACTGGACTCACAGGAGGGGTTCAAATCATAGAAAGTTAGAGTATCAGTCCTCTTGTACTTAAGTCGGCATTGTGCCTTTTTTATTAAATTCGGATGCAATTTCTGTGTTTCATCGTCAGTAAGAAGGTCCAAGGGATACAGTAAACCTGAAGTGAAGCATCTTGAACTAAAACTGGACTCACAGGAGGGGTTCAAATCATTGAAAGTTAGAGTATCAGTCCTCTTGTACTTAAGTCGTTATTGTGACGTTTTTAATTAAATTCGGATGCAATTTCTGTATTTCATCGTCAATAAGAAGGTCCAAGGGATACAGTAAACCTGAAATTAAGCATCGGAATCTAAAACTGGACTCACAGGAGGGGTTCAAATCATAGAAAGTTGGAGTATCAGTCCTCCTGTACTTAAGTCGGCATTGTGCCTTATTTATTTAATTCGGATGCAATATCTGTGTTTCATCGTCAATAAGAAGGTCCAAGGGATACAGTAAACCTGAAGTGAAGCATCGGAATCTAAAACTGGACTCACAGGAGGGGTTCAAATCATAGAAAGTTAGAGTATCAGTCCTCTTGTACTTAAGTCGGCACTGTGCCTTTTTTATTAAATTCGGATGCAATTTCTGTGTTTCATCGTCAATAAGAAGGTCCAAGGGATACAGTAAGCCTGAAGTGAAGCATCGGAAACTTAAACTGGAACTCACAGCAGAGGTTCAAATCATAGAAAGTTACAGTTTCAGTCCTCTTGTACTTAAGTCGGCATTGTTCCTTTTGTATTAAATTCGGATGCAATTTCTGTGTTTCATCGTCAATAGGAAGGTCCAAGGGATACAGTAAACCAGAAGTTAAGCATCGGAATCCAAAACTGGACTCACAGGAGGGGTTCAAATCATAGAAAGTTAGAGTATCAGTCCTCTTGTACTTAAGTCGGCACTGTGCCTTTTTTATTAAATTCGGATGCAATTTCTGTTTTTCATTGTCAGTAAGAAGGTCCAAGGGATACAGTAAACCTGAAGTGAAGCATCGGAAACTAAATCTGGACTCACAGGAGGGCTTCAAATCATAGAAAGTTAGAGTATCAGTCCTCTTGTACTTAAGTCGGCATTGTGCCTTTTGTATTAAATTCGGATGCAATTTCTGTGTTTCATCGTCAATAAGAAGGTCCAAGGGATACAGTAAACCTGAAGTGAAGCATTGGAAACTTAAACTGGACTCACAGCAGAGGTTCAAATCATAGAAAGTTACAGTTTCAGTCCTCTTGTACTTAAGTCAGCATTGTGCCTTTTGTATTAAATTCGGATGCAATTTCTGTGTTTCATCGTCAATAAGAAGGTCCAAGGGATACAGTAAACCTGAAGTGAAGCATCGGAAACTAAAACTGGACTCACAGCAGAGGTTCAAATCATAGAAAGTTAGAGTTTCAGTCCACTTGTACTTAAGTCGGCATTGTGCCGTTTTTATTAATTTCGGATGCAATTTCTTTGTTTCATCGTCAATTAGAAGGTCCAAGGGATACAGTAAACCTGAAGTGAAGCATCCTAAACTAAAACTGGACTCACAGCAGAGGTTCAAATCATAGAAAGTTAGGGTATCAGTCGCCTTGTACTTAAGTCGGCATTGTGATTTTTGTATTGACTTCGGATGCAATTTCTGTGTTTCATCGTCAATAAGAAGGTCCAAGGGATACAGTAAACCTGAAGTGAAGCATCGGAAACTAAAACTGGACTCACAGGAGGGGTTCAAATCATAGAAAGTTAGAGTATCAGTCCTCTTGTACTTAAGTCGTTATTGTGTCGTTTTTAATTAAATTCGGATGCAATTTCTGTGTTTCATCGTCAATAAGAAGGTCCAAGGGATACTGTGAACCTGAAGTGAAGCATCCTAAACTAAAACTGGACTCACAGCAGAGGTTCAAATCATAGAAAGTTAGGTTATCAGTCGCCTTGTACTTAAGTCGGCATTGTGATTTTTGTATTGACTTCGGATGCAATTTCTGTGTTTCATCGTCGATAAGAAGGTCCAAGGGATACAGTAAACCTGAAGTGAAGCATCGGAATCTAAAACTGGACTCACAGGAGGGGTTCAAATCATAGAAATTTAGAGTATCAGTCCTCTTGTACTTAAGTCGGCACTGTGCCTTTTTTATTAAATTCGGATGCAATTTCTGGGTTTCATCGTCAATAAGAATGTCCAAGGGATACAGTAAGCCTGAAGTGAAGCATCGGAAACTTAAACTGGATCTCACAGCAGAGGTTCAAATCATAGAAAGTTACAGTTTCAGTCCTCTTGTACTTAAGTCGGCATTGTGCCTTTTGTATTAAATTCGGATGCAATTTCTGTGTTTCATCGTCAATAAGAAGGTCCAAGGGATACAGTAAACCTGAAGTGAAGCATTGGAAACTTAAACTGGACTCACAGCAGAGGTTCAAAACATAGAAAGTTACAGTTTCAGTCCTCTTGTACTTAAGTCGGCATTGTGCCTTTTGTATTAAATTCGGATGCAATTTCTGTGTTTCATCGTCAATAAGAAGGTCCAGGGATACAGTAAACCTGAAGTGAAGCATCGGAAACTAAAACTGGACTCACAGCAGAGGTTCAAATCATAGAAAGTTAGAGTTTCAGTCACCTTTTACTTAAGTCGGCATTGTGCCGTTTTTATTAATTTCGGATGCAATTTCTTTGTTTCATCGTCAATTAGAAGGTCCAAGGGATACAGTAAACCTGAAGTGAAGCATCCTAAACTAGAACTGGACTCACAGCAGAGGTTCAAATCATAGAAAGTTAGGGTATCAGTCGCCTTGTACTTAAGTCGGCATTGTGATTTTTGTATTGACTTCGGATGCAATTTCTGTGTTTCATCGTCGATAAGAAGGTCCAAGGGATACAGTAAACCTGAAGTGAAGCATCGGAATCTAAAACTGGACTCACAGGAGGGGTTCAAATCATAGAAAGTTAGAGTATCAGTCCTCTTGTACTTAAGTCGGCATTGTGCCTTCTTTATTAAATTCGGATGCAATTTCTGTGTTTCATCGTCAATAAGAAGGTCCAAGGGATACAGTAAACCTGAAGTGAGACATCGGAAACTAAAACTGGACTCACAGGAGGGGTTCAAATCATAGAAAGTTAGAGTATCAGTCCTCTTGTACTTAAGTCGTTATTGTGTCCTTTTTAATTAAATTCGGATGCAATTTCTGTGTTTCATCGTCAATAAGAAGGTCCAAGGGATACAGTTAACCTGAAATTAAGCATCGGAATCTAAAACTGGACTCACAGGAGGGGTTCAAATCATAGAAAGTTGGAGTATCAGTCCTCCTGTACTTAAGTCGGCATTGTGCCTTATTTATTTAATTCGGATGCAATATCTGTGTTTCATCGTCAATAAGAAGGTCCAAGGGATACAGTAAACCTGAAGTGAAGCATCGGAATCTAAAACTGGACTCACAGGAGGGGTTCAAATCATAGAAAGTTAGAGTATCAGTCCTCTTGTACTTAAGTCGGCACTGTGCCTTTTTTATTAAATTCGGATGCAATTTCTGTGTTTCATCGTCAATAAGAAGGTCAAGGGATACAGTAAACCTGAAGTGAAGCATCGGAAACTTAAACTGGAACTCAGAGCAGAGGTTCAAATCATAGAAAGTTACAGTTTCAGTCCTCTTGTACTTAAGTCGGCATTGTTCCTTTTGTATTAAATTCAGATGCAATTTCTGTGTTTCATCGTCAATAGGAAGGGTCCAAGGGATACAGTAAACCAGAAGTTAAGCATCGGAATCCAAAACTGGACTCACAGGAGGGGTTCAAATCATAGAAAGTTAGAGTATCAGTCCTCTTGTACTTAAGTCGGCATTGTGCCTTTTGTATTAAGTTCGGATGCAATTTCTGTGTTTCATCGTCAATAAGAAGGTCCAAGGGATACAGTAAACCTGAAGTGAAGCATTGGAAACTTAAACTGGACTCATAGCAGAGGTTCAAATCATAGAAAGTTAGAGTATCAGTCCTCTTGTACTTAAGTTGGCATTGTGCCTTTTGTATTAAATTCGGATGCAATTTCTGTGTTTCATCGACAATAAGAAGGTCCAAGGGATACAGTGAACCTGAAGTGAAGCATCGGGAACTTAAGCTGGACTCACAGCAGAGGTTCAAATCATACAAAGTTACAGTTTCAGTCCTCTTGTACTTAAGTCGGCATTGTGCCTTTTGTATTAAATTCGGATGCAATTTCTGTGTTTCATCGTCAATAAGAAGGTCCAAGGGATACAGTAAACCTGAAGTGAAGCATCGGAAACTAAAACTGGACTCACAGCAGAGGTTCAAATCATAGAAAGTTAGAGTTTCAGACCACTTGTACTTAAGTCGGCATTGTGCCGTTTTTATTAATTTCGGATGCAATTTCTTTGTTTCATCGTCAATTAGAAGGTCCAAGGGATACAGTTAACCTGAAGTGAAGCATCCTAAACTAAAACTGGACTCACAGCAGAGGTTCAAATCATAGAAAGTTAGGGTATCAGTCGCCTTGTACTTAAGTCGGCATTGTGATTTTTGTATTGACTTCGGATGCAATTTCTGTGTTTCATCGTCGATAAGAAGGTCCAAGGGATACAGTAAACCTGAAGTGAAGCATCGGAATCTAAAACTGGACTCACAGGAGGGGTTCAAATCATAGAAAGTTAGAGTATCAGTCCTCTTGTACTTAAGTCGGCACTGTGCCTTTTTTATTAAATTCGGATGCAATTTCTGTGTTTCATCGTCAATTAGAAGGTCCAAGGGGTACAGTAAACCTGAAGTGAAGCTTCGGAAACTTAAACTGGAACTCACAGCAGAGGTTCAAATCATAGAAAGTTACAATTTCAGTCCTCTTGTACTTAAGTCGGCATTGTGATTTTTGTATTGACTTCGGATGCAATTTCTGTGTTTCATCGTCGATAAGAAGGTCCAAGGGATACAGTAAACCTGAAGTGAAGCATCGGAATCTAAAACTGGACTCACAGGAGGGGTTCAAATCATAGAAAGTTAGAGTATCAGTCCTCTTGTACTTAAGTCGGCATTGTGCCTTCTTTATTAAATTCGGATGCAATTTCTGTGTTTCATCGTCAATAAGAAGGTCCAAGGGATACAGTAAACCTGAAGTGAAGCATCGGAAACTAAAACTGGACTCACAGGAGGGGTTCAAATCATAGAAAGTTAGAGTATCAGTCCTCTTGTACTTAAGTCGTTATTGTGTCGTTTTTAATTAAATTCGGATGCAATTTCTGTGTTTCATCGTCAATAAGAAGGTCCAAGGGATACAGTTAACCTGAAATTAAGCATCGGAATCTAAAACTGGACTCACAGGAGGGGTTCAAATCATAGAAAGTTGGAGTATCAGTCCTCCTGTACTTAAGTCGGCATTGTGCCTTATTTATTTAATTCGGATGCAATATCTGTGTTTCATCGTCAATAAGAAGGTCCAAGGGATACAGTAAACCTGAAGTGAAGCATCGGAATCTAAAACTGGACTCACAGGAGGGGTTCAAATCATAGAAAGTTAGAGTATCAGTCCTCTTGTACTTAAGTCGGCACTGTGCCTTTTTATTAAATTCGGATGCAATTTCTGTGTTTCATCGTCAATAAGAAGGTCCAAGGGATACAGTAAACCTGAAGTGAAGCATCGGAAACTTAAACTGGAACTCAGAGCAGAGGTTCAAATCATAGAAAGTTACAGTTTCAGTCCTCTTGTACTTAAGTCGGCATTGTTCCTTTTGTATTAAATTCGGATGCAATTTCTGTGTTTCAACGTCAATAGGAAGGTCCAAGGGATACAGTAAACCAGAAGTTACGCATCGGAATCCAAAACTGGACTCACAGGAGGGGTTCAAATCATAGAAAGTTAGAGTATCAGTCCTCTTGTACTTAAGTCGGCATTGTGCCTTTTGTATTAAATTCGGATGCAATTTCTGTGTTTCATCGTCAATAAGAGGGTCCAAGGGATACAGTAAACCTGAAGTGAAGCATTGGAAACTTAAACTGGACTCATAGCAGAGGTTCAAATCATAGAAAGTTAGAGTATCAGTCCTCTTGTACTTAAGTTGGCATTGTGCCTTTTGTATTAAATTCGGATGCAATTTCTGTGTTTCATCGTCAATAAGAAGGTCCAAGGGATACAGTGAACCTGAAGTGAAGCATCGGAAACTTAAACTGGACTCACAGCAGAGGTTCAAATCATAGAAAGTTACAGTTTCAGTCCTCTTGTACTTAAGTCGGCATTGTGCCTTTTGTATTAAATTCGGATGCAATTTCTGTGTTTCATCGTCAATAAGAAGGTCCAAGGGATACAGTAAACCTGAAGTGAAGCATCGGAAACTAAAACTGGACTCACAGCAGAGGTTCAAATCATAGAAAGTTAGAGTTTCAGTCCACTTGTACTTAAGTCGGCATTGTGCCGTTTTTATTAATTTCGGATGCAATTTCTTTGTTTCATCGTCAATTAGAAGGTCCAAGGGATACAGTTAACCTGAAGTGAAGCATCCTAAACTAAAACTGGACTCACAGCAGAAGTTCAAATCATAGAAAGTTAGGGTATCAGTCGCCTTGTACTTAAGTCGGCATTGTGATTTTTGTATTGACTTCGGATGCAATTTCTGTGTTTCATCGTCGATAAGAAGGTCCAAGGGATACAGTAAACCTGAAGTGAAGCATCGGAATCTAAAACTGGACTCACAGGAGGGGTTCAAATCATAGAAAGTTAGAGTATCAGTCCTCTTGTACTTAAGTCGGCACTGTGCCTTTTTTATTAAATTCGGATGCAATTTCTGTGTTTCATCGTCAATTAGAAGGTCCAAGGGATACAGTAAACCTGAAGTGAAGCATCGGAAACTTAAACTGGAACTCACAGCAGAGGTTCAAATCATAGAAAGTTACAATTTCAGTCCTCTTGTACTTAAGTCGGCATTGTTCCTTTTGTATTAAATTCGGATGCAATTTCTGTGTTTCATCGTCAATAGGAAGGTCCAAGGGATACAGTAAACCAGAAGTTAAGCATCGGAATCCAAAACTGGACTCACAGGAGGGGTTCAAATCATAGAAAGTTAGAGTATCAGTCCTCTTGTACTTAAGTCGGCACTGTGCCTTTTTTATTAAATTCGGATGCAATTTCTGTTTTTCATCGTCAGTAAGAAGGTCCAAGGGATACAGTAAACCTGGAGTGAAGCATCGGAAACTAAATCTGGACTCACAGGAGGGCTTCAAATCATAGAAAGTTAGAGTATCAGTCCTCTTGTACTTATGTCGGCATTGTGCCTTTTGTATTAAATTCGGATGCAATTTCTGTGTTTCATCGTCAATAAGAAAGTCCAAGGGATACAGTAAACCTGAAGTGAAGCATTGGAAACTTAAACTGGACTCACAGCAGAGGTTCAAATCATAGAAAGTTACAGTTTCAGTCCTCTTGTACTTAAGTCGGCATTGTGCCTTTTGTATTAAATTCGGATGCAATTTCTGTGTTTCATCGTCAATAAGAAGGTCCAAGGGATACAGTAAACCTGAAGTTAAGCATCGGAATCTAAAACTGGACTCACTGGAGAGGTTCAAATCATAGAAAGTTAGAATATCAGTCCTTTGGTACTTAAGTCGGCATTGTGCCTTTTTTATTAAATTCGGATGCAATTTCTGTGTTTCATCGTCAATAAGAAGGTCCAAGGGATACAGTAAACCTGAAGTGAAGCATTGGAAACTTAAACTGGACTCATAGCAGAGGTTCAAATCATACAAAGTTAGAGTATCAGTCCTCTTGTACTTAAGTTGGCATTGTGCCTTTTGTATTAAATTCGGATGCAATTTCTGTGTTTCATCGTCAATTAGAAGGTCCAAGGGATACAGTTAACCTGAAGTGAAGCATCCCAAACTAAAACTGGACTCACAGCAGAGGTTCAAATCATAGAAAGTTAGGGTATCAGTCGCCTTGTACTTAAGTCGGCATTGTGATTTTTGTATTGACTTCGGATGCAATTTCTGTGTTTTATCGTCGATAAGAAGGTCCAAGGGATACAGTCAACCTGAAGTGAAGCATCGGAATCTAAAACTGGACTCACAGGAGGGGTTCAAATCATAGAAAGTTAGAGTATCAGTCCTCTTGTACTTAAGTCGGCACTGTGCCTTTTTTATTAAATTCGGATGCAATTTCTGTGTTTCATCGTCAATTAGAAGGTCCAAGGGATACAGTAAACCTGAAGTGAAGCATCGGAAACTTAAACTGGAACTCACAGCAGAGGTTCAAATCATAGAAAGTTACAATTTCAGTCCTCTTGTACTTAAGTCGGCATTGTTCCTTTTGTATTAAATTCGGATGCAATTTCTGTGTTTCATCGTCAATAGGAAGGTCCAAGGGATACAGTAAACCAGAAGTTAAGCATCGGAATCCAAAACTGGACTCACAGGAGGGGTTCAAATCATAGAAAGTTAGAGTATCAGTCCTCTTGTACTTAAGTCGGCACTGTGCCTTTTTTATTAAATTCGGATGCAATTTCTGTTTTTCATCGTCAGTAAGAAGGTCCAAGGGATACAGTAAACCTGGAGTGAAGCATCGGAAACTAAATCTGGACTCACAGGAGGGCTTCAAATCATAGAAAGTTAGAGTATCAGTCCTCTTGTACTTATGTCGGCATTGTGCCTTTTGTATTAAATTCGGATGCAATTTCTGTGTTTCATCGTCAATAAGAAAGTCCAAGGGATACAGTAAACCTGAAGTGAAGCATTGGAAACTTAAACCGGACTCACAGCAGAGGTTCAAATCATAGAAAGTTACAGTTTCAGTCCTCTTGTACTTAAGTCGGCATTGTGCCTTTTGTATTAAATTCGGATGCAATTTCTGTGTTTCATCGTCAATAAGAAGGTCCAAGGGATACAGTAAACCAGAAGTTAAGCATCGGAATCCAAAACTGGACTCAGAGGAGGGGTTCAAATCATAGAAAGTTAGAGTATCAGTCCTCTTGTACTTAAGTCGGCATTGTGCCTTTTGTATTAAATTCGGATGCAATTTCTGTGTTTCATCGTCAATAAGAAGGTCCAAGGGATACAGTAAACCTGAAGTGAAGCATTGGAAACTTAAACTGGACTCATAGCAGAGGTTCAAATCATAGAAAGTTAGAGTATCAGTCCTCTTGTACTTAAGTTGGCATTGTGCCTTTTGTATTAAATTCGGATGCAATTTCTGTGTTTCATCGTCAATAAGAAGGTCCAAGGGATACAGTGAACCTGAAGTGAAGCATCGGAAACTTAAACTGGACTCACAGCAGAGGTTCAAATCATAGAAAGTTACAGTTTCAGTCCTCTTGTACTTAAGTCGGCATTGTGCCTTTTGTATTAAATTCGGATGCAATTTCTGTGTTTCATCGTCAATAAGTAGGTCCAAGGGATACAGTAAACCTGAAGTGAAGCATCGGAAACTAAAACTGGACTCACAGCAGAGGTTCAAATCATAGAAAGTTAGAGTTTCAGTCCACTTGTACTTAAGACGGCATTGTGCCGTTTTTATTAATTTCGGATGCAATTTCTTTGTTTCATCGTCAATTAGAAGGTCCAAGGGATACAGTAAACCTGAAGTGAAGCATCCTAAACTAAAACTGGACTCACAGCAGAGGTTCAAATCATAGAAAGTTAGGGTATCAGTCGCCTTGTACTTAAGTCGGCATTGTGATTTTTGTATTGACTTCGGATGCAATTTCTGTGTTTCATCGTCGATAAGAAGGTCCAAGGGATACAGTAAACCTGAAGTGAAGCATCGGAAACTTAAACTGGAACTCACAGCAGAGGTTCAAATCATAGAAAGTTACAATTTCAGTCCTCTTGTACTTAAGTCGGCATTGTTCCGTTTGTATTAAATTCGGATGCAATTTCTGTGTTTCATCGTCAATAGGAAGGTCCAAGGGATACAGTAAACCAGAAGTTAAGCAACGGAATCCAAAACTGGACTCACAGGAGGGGTTCAAATCATAGAAAGTTAGAGTATCAGTCCTCTTGTACTTAAGTCGGCACTGTGCCTTTTTTATTAAATTCGGATGCAATTTCTGTTTTTCATCGTCAGTAAGAAGGTCCAAGGGATACAGTAAACCTGGAGTGAAGCATCGGAAACTAAATCTGGACTCACAGGAGGGCTTCAATTCATAGAAAGTTAGAGTATCAGTCCTCTTGTACTTACGTCGGCATTGTGCCTTTTGTATTAAATTCGGATGCAATTTCTGTGTTTCATCGTCAATAAGAAAGTCCAAGGGATACAGTAAACCTGAAGTGAAGCATTGGAAACTGAAACTGGACTCACAGCAGAGGTTCAAATCATAGAAAGTTACAGTTTCAGTCCTCTTGTACTTAAGTCGGCATTGTGCCTTTTGTATTAAATTCGGATGCAATTTCTGTGTTTCATCGTCAATAAGAAGGTCCAAGGGATACAGTAAACCAGAAGTGAAGCATCGGAATCTAAAACTGGACTCACAGAAGGGGTTCAAATCATAGAAAGTTAGAGTATCAGTCCTCTTGTACTTAAGTCGGCATTGTGCCTTTTTTATTAAATTCGGATGCAATTTCTGTGTTTCATCGTCAATAAGAAGGTCCAAGGGATACAGTGAACCTGAAGTGAAGCATCGTAAACTAAAACTGGACTCACAGGACGGGTTCAAATCATAGAAAGTTAGAGAATCAGTCCTCTTGTAATTAAGCCGGCATTGTGCTTTTGAATTAAATTCGGATGCAATTTCTGTTTTTCATCGTCAATAAGATGTTCCAAGCGATACAGTAAACCTGATGTTAAGCAACGGAATCTAAAACCGGACTCACAGGAGGGGTTCAAATCATAGAAAGTTAGAGTATCAGTCCTCTTGTACCTAAGTCGGCATTGTGCCTTTTTTATTAAATTCGGATGCAATTTTTGTGTTTCATCGACAATAAGATGGTCCAAGGGATACATAAACCTGAAGTGAAGCATCAGAAACTAAAACTGGACTCACAGCAGAGGTTCAAATCATAGAAAGTTAGAGTATCAGTCCACTTGTACTTAAGTCGGCATTGTGCCTTTTTTATTAAATTCGGATGCAATTTCTGTGTTTCATCGTCAGTAAGAAGGTCCAAGGGATACAGTTAACCTGAAGTGAAGCATCGGAAACTAAAACTGGACTCACAGGAGGGGTTCAAATCATAGAAAGTTAGAGTATCAGTCATCTTGTACTTAAGTCGTCATTGTGTCGTTTTTAATTAAATTCGGATGCAATTTCTGTGTTTCATCGTCAATAAGAAGGCCCAAGGGATACAGTAAACCTGAAATTAAGCATCGGAATCTAAAACTGGACTCACAGGAGGGGTTCAAATCATAGAAAGTTAGAGTATCAGTCCTCTTGTACCTAAGTCGGCATTGTGCCTTTTTTATTAAATTCGGATGCAATTTTTGTGTTTCATCGACAATAAGATGGTCCAAGGGATACAGTAAACCTGAAGTGAAGCATCGGAAACTAAATCTGGACTCACAGGAGTTCTTCAAATCATAGAAATTTAGAGTATCAGTCCTCTTGTACTTAAGTCGGCATTGTGCCTTTTGTATTAAATTCGGATGCAATTTCTGTGTTTCATCGTCAATAAGAAGGTCCAAGGGATACAGTAAACCTGAAGTGAAGCATCGGAAACTAAAACTGGACTCACAGTAGAGGTTCAAATCATAGAAAGTTACAGTTTCTGTCCACTTGTACTTAAGTCGGCATTGTGATATTTGTATTAAATTCGGATGCAATTTCTGTGTTTCATCGTCAATAAGAAGATCCAAGGGATATAGTGAACCTGAAGTGAAGAATCGGAAACTAAAACTGGACTCACAGGAGGGGTTCAAATCATAGAAAGTTAGAGTATCAGTCCTCTTGTACTTAAGTCGGCACTGTGCCTTTTTTATTAAATTCGGATGCAATTTCTGTTTTTCATTGTCAGTAAGAAGGTCCAAGGGATACAGTAAACCTGAAGTGAAGCATCGGAAACTAAATCTGGACTCACAGGAGGGCTTCAAATCATAGAAAGTTAGAGTATCAGTCCTCTTGTACTTAAGTCGGCATTGTGCCTTTTGTATTAAATTCGGATGCAATTTCTGTGTTTCATCGTCAATAAGAAGGTCCAAGGGATACAGTAAGCCTGAAGTGAAGCATCGGAAACTTAAACTGGAACTCACAGCAGAGGTTCAAATCATAGAAAGTTACAGTTTCAGTCCTCTTGTACTTAAGTCGGCATTGTTCCTTTTGTATTAAATTCGGATGCAATTTCTGTGTTTCATCGTCAATAGGAAGGTCCAAGGGATACAGTAAACCAGAAGTTAAGCATCGGAATCCAAAACTGGACTCACAGGAGGGGTTCAAATCATAGAAAGTTAGAGTATCAGTCCTCTTGTACTTAAGTCGGCACTGTGCCTTTTTTATTAAATTCGGATGCAATTTCTGTTTTTCATTGTCAGTAAGAAGGTCCAAGGGATACAGTAAACCTGAAGTGAAGCATCGGAAACTAAATCTGGACTCACAGGAGGGCTTCAAATCATAGAAAGTTAGAGTATCAGTCCTCTTGTACTTAAGTCGGCATTGTGCCTTTTGTATTAAATTCGGATGCAATTTCTGTGTTTCATCGTCAATAAGAAGGTCCAAGGGATACAGTAAACCTGAAGTGAAGCATTGGAAACTTAAACTGGACTCACAGCAGAGGTTCAAATCATAGAAAGTTACAGTTTCAGTCCTCTTGTACTTAAGTCAGCATTGTGCCTTTTGTATTAAATTCGGATGCAATTTCTGTGTTTCATCGTCAATAAGAAGGTCCAAGGGATACAGTAAACCTGAAGTGAAGCATCGGAAACTAAAACTGGACTCACAGCAGAGGTTCAAATCATAGAAAGTTAGAGTTTCAGTCCACTTGTACTTAAGACGGCATTGTGCCGTTTTTATTAATTTCGGATGCAATTTCTTTGTTTCATCGTCAATTAGAAGGTCCAAGGGATACAGTAAACCTGAAGTGAAGCATCCTAAACTAAAACTGGACTCACAGCAGAGGTTCAAATCATAGAAAGTTAGGGTATCAGTCGCCTTGTACTTAAGTCGGCATTGTGATTTTTGTATTGACTTCGGATGCAATTTCTGTGTTTCATCGTCGATAAGAAGGTCCAAGGGATACAGTAAACCTGAAGTGAAGCATCGGAAACTTAAACTGGAACTCACAGCAGAGGTTCAAATCATAGAAAGTTACAATTTCAGTCCTCTTGTACTTAAGTCGGCATTGTTCCGTTTGTATTAAATTCGGATGCAATTTCTGTGTTTCATCGTCAATAGGAAGGTCCAAGGGATACAGTAAACCAGAAGTTAAGCAACGGAATCCAAAACTGGACTCACAGGAGGGGTTCAAATCATAGAAAGCTAGAGTATCAGTCCTCTTGTACTTAAGTCGGCACTGTGCCTTTTTTATTAAATTCGGATGCAATTTCTGTTTTTCATCGTCAGTAAGAAGGTCCAAGGGATACAGTAAACCTGGAGTGAAGCATCGGAAACTAAATCTGGACTCACAGGAGGGCTTCAATTCATAGAAAGTTAGAGTATCAGTCCTCTTGTACTTACGTCGGCATTGTGCCTTTTGTATTAAATTCGGATGCAATTTCTGTGTTTCATCGTCAATAAGAAAGTCCAAGGGATACAGTAAACCTGAAGTGAAGCATTGGAAACTGAAACTGGACTCACAGCAGAGGTTCAAATCATAGAAAGTTACAGTTTCAGTCCTCTTGTACTTAAGTCGGCATTGTGCCTTTTGTATTAAATTCGGATGCAATTTCTGTGTTTCATCGTCAATAAGAAGGTCCAAGGGATACAGTAAACCTGAAGTGAAGCATCGGAAACTAAAACTGGACTCACAGCAGAGGTTCAAATCATAGTAAGTTAGACTTTCAGTCCACTTGTACTTAAGTCGGCATTGTGCAGTTTTTATTAATTTCGGATGCAATTTCTTTGTTTCATTGTCAATTAGAAGGTCCAAGGGATACAGTAAACCTGAAGTGAAGCATCCTAAACTAAAACTGGACTCACAGCAGAGGTTCAAGCCATAGAAAGTTAGGGTATCAGTCGCCTTGTACTTAAGTCGGCATTGTGATTTTTGTATTGACTTCGGATGCAATTTCTGTGTTTCATCGTCGATAAGAAGGTCCAAGGGATACAGTAAACCAGAAGTGAAGCATCGGAATCTAAAACTGGACTCACAGAAGGGGTTCAAATCATAGAAAGTTAGAGTATCAGTCCTCTTGTACTTAAGTCGGCATTGTGCCTTTTTTATTAAATTCGGATGCAATTTCTGTGTTTCATCGTCAATAAGAAGGTCCAAGGGATACAGTGAACCTGAAGTGAAGCATCGTAAACTAAAACTGGACTCACAGGACGGGTTCAAATCATAGAAAGTTAGAGAATCAGTCCTCTTGTAATTAAGCCGGCATTGTGCTTTTGAATTAAATTCGGATGCAATTTCTGTTTTTCATCGTCAATAAGATGTTCCAAGCGATACAGTAAACCTGATGTTAAGCAACGGAATCTAAAACCGGACTCACAGGAGGGGTTCAAATCATAGAAAGTTAGAGTATCAGTCCTCTTGTACCTAAGTCGGCATTGTGCCTTTTTTATTAAATTCGGATGCAATTTTTGTGTTTCATCGACAATAAGATGGTCCAAGGGATACATAAACCTGAAGTGAAGCATCAGAAACTAAAACTGGACTCACAGCAGAGGTTCAAATCATAGAAAGTTAGAGTATCAGTCCACTTGTACTTAAGTCGGCATTGTGCCTTTTTTATTAAATTCGGATGCAATTTCTGTGTTTCATCGTCAGTAAGAAGGTCCAAGGGATACAGTTAACCTGAAGTGAAGCATCGGAAACTAAAACTGGACTCACAGGAGGGGTTCAAATCATAGAAAGTTAGAGTATCAGTCCTCTTGTACTTAAGTCGTCATTGTGTCGTTTTTAATTAAATTCGGAAGCAATTTCTGTGTTTCATCGTCAATAAGAAGGCCCAAGGGATACAGTAAACCTGAAATTAAGCATCGGAATCTAAAACTGGACTCACAGGAGGGGTTCAAATCATAGAAAGTTAGAGTATCAGTCCTCTTGTACCTAAGTCGGCATTGTGCCTTATTTATTAAATTCGGATGCAATTTTTGTGTTTCATCGACAATAAGATGGTCCAAGGGATACAGTAAACCTGAAGTGAAGCATCGGAAACTAAATCTGGACTCACAGGAGGGCTTCAAATCATAGAAATTTAGAGTATCAGTCCTCTTGTACTTAAGTCGGCATTGTGCCTTTTGTATTAAATTCGGATGCAATTTCTGTGTTTCATCGTCAATAAGAAGGTCCAAGGGATACAGTAAACCTGAAGTGAAGCATCGGAAACTAAAACTGGACTCACAGTAGAGGTTCAAATCATAGAAAGTTACAGTTTCTGTCCACTTGTACTTAAGTCGGCATTGTGATATTTGTATTAAATTCGGATGCAATTTCTGTGTTTCATCGTCAATAAGAAGATCCAAGGGATATAGTGAACCTGAAGTGAAGAATCGGAAACTAAAACTGGACTCACAGGAGGGGTTCAAATCATAGAAAGTTAGAGTATCAGTCCTCTTGTACTTAAGTCGGCACTGTGCCTTTTTTATTAAATTCGGATGCAATTTCTGTTTTTCATTGTCAGTAAGAAGGTCCAAGGGATACAGTAAACCTGAAGTGAAGCATCGGAAACTAAATCTGGACTCACAGGAGGGCTTCAAATCATAGAAAGTTAGAGTATCAGTCCTCTTGTACTTAAGTCGGCATTGTGCCTTTTGTATTAAATTCGGATGCAATTTCTGTGTTTCATCGTCAATAAGAAGGTCCAAGGGATACAGTAAGCCTGAAGTGAAGCATCGGAAACTTAAACTGGAACTCACAGCAGAGGTTCAAATCATAGAAAGTTACAGTTTCAGTCCTCTTGTACTTAAGTCGGCATTGTTCCTTTTGTATTAGATTCGGATGCAATTTCTGTGTTTCATCGTCAATAGGAAGGTCCAAGGGATACAGTAAACCAGAAGTTAAGCATCGGAATCCAAAACTGGACTCACAGGAGGGGTTCAAATCATAGAAAGTTAGAGTATCAGTCCTCTTGTACTTAAGTCGGCACTGTGCCTTTTTTATTAAATTCGGATGCAATTTCTGTTTTTCATTGTCAGTAAGAAGGTCCAAGGGATACAGTAAACCTGAAGTGAAGCATCGGAAACTAAATCTGGACTCACAGGAGGGCTTCAGATCATAGAAAGTTAGAGTATCAGTCCTCTTGTACTTAAGTCGGCATTGTGCCTTTTGTATTAAATTCGGATGCAATTTCTGTGTTTCATCGTCAATAAGAAGGTCCAAGGGATACAGTAAACCTGAAGTGAAGCATTGGAAACTTAAACTGGACTCACAGCAGAGGTTCAAATCATAGAAAGTTACAGTTTCAGTCCTCTTGTACTTAAGTCAGCATTGTGCCTTTTGTATTAAATTCGGATGCAATTTCTGTGTTTCATCGTCAATAAGAAGGTCCAAGGGATACAGTAAACCTGAAGTGAAGCATCGGAAACTAAAACTGGACTCACAGCAGAGGTTCAAATCATAGAAAGTTAGAGTTTCAGTCCACTTGTACTTAAGTCGGCATTGTGCCGTTTTTATTAATTTCGGATGCAATTTCTTTGTTTCATCGTCAATTAGAAGGTCCAAGGGATACAGTAAACCTGAAGTGAAGCATCCTAAACTAAAACTGGACTCACAGCAGAGGTTCAAATCATAGAAAGTTAGGGTATCAGTCGCCTTGTACTTAAGTCGGCATTGTGATTTTTGTATTGACTTCGGATGCAATTTCTGTGTTTCATCGTCAATAAGAAGGTCCAAGGGATACAGTAAACCTGAAGTGAAGCATCGGAAACTAAAACTGGACTCACAGGAGGGGTTCAAATCATAGAAAGTTAGAGTATCAGTCCTCTTGTACTTAAGTCGTTATTGTGTCGTTTTTAATTAAATTCGGATGCAATTTCTGTGTTTCATCGTCAATAAGAAGGTCCAAGGGATACAGTTAACCTGAAATTAAGCATCGGAATCTAAAACTGGACTCACAGGAGGGGTTCAAATCATAGAAAGTTGGAGTATCAGTCCTCCTGTACTTAAGTCGGCATTGTGCCTTATTTATTTAATTCGGATGCAATATCTGTGTTTCATCGTCAATAAGAAGGTCCAAGGGATACAGTAAACCTGAAGTGAAGCATCGGAATCTAAAACTGGACTCACAGGAGGGGTTCAAATCATAGAAAGTTAGAGTATCAGTCCTCTTGTACTTAAGTCGGCACTGTGCCTTTTTTATTAAATTCGGATGCAATTTCTGTGTTTCATCGTCAATAAGAAGGTCCAAGGGATACAGTAAACCTGAAGTGAAGCATCGGAAACTTAAACTGGAACTCACAGCAGAGGTTCAAATCATAGAAAGTTACAGTTTCAGTCCTCTTGTACTTAAGTCGGCATTGTTCCTTTTGTATTAAATTCGGATGCAATTTCTGTGTTTCATCGTCAATAGGAAGGTCCAAGGGATACAGTAAACCAGAAGTTAAGCATCAGAATCCAAAACTGGACTCACAGGAGGGGTTCAAATCATAGAAAGTTAGAGTATTAGTCCTCTTGTACTTAAGTCGGCACTGTGCCTTTTTTATTAAATTCGGATGCAATTTCTGTTTTTCATTGTCAGTAAGAAGGTCCAAGGGATACAGTAAACCCTTAAGTGAAGCATCGGAAACTAAATCTGGACTCACAGGAGGGCTTCAAATCATAGAAAGTTAGAGTATCAGTCCTCTTGTACTTAAGTCGGCATTGTGCCTTTTGTATTAAATTCGGATGCAATTTCTGTGTTTCATCGTCAATAAGAAGGTCCAAGGGATACAGTAAACCTGAAGTGAAGCATTGGAAACTTAAACTGGACTCATAGCAGAGGTTCAAATCATAGAAAGTTAGAGTATCAGTCCTCTTGTACTTAAGTTGGCATTGTGCCTTTTGTATTAAATTCGGATGCAATTTCTGTGTTTCATCGTCAATAAGAAGGTCCAAGGGATACAGTAAACCTGAAGTGAAGCATCCTAAACTAAAACTGGACTCACAGCAGAGGTTCAAATCATAGAAAGTTAGGGTATCAGTCGCCTTGTACTTAAGTCGGCATTGTGATTTTTGTATTGACTTCGGATGCAATTTCTGTGTTTCATCGTCGATAAGAAGGTCCAAGGGATACAGTAAACCTGAAGTGAAGCATCGGAATCTAAAACTGGACTCACAGGAGGGGTTCAAATCATAGAAATTTAGAGTATCAGTCCTCTTGTACTTAAGTCGGCACTGTGCCTTTTTTATTAAATTCGGATGCAATTTCTGGGTTTCATCGTCAATAAGAATGTCCAAGGGATACAGTAAGCCTGAAGTGAAGCATCGGAAACTTAAACTGGAACTCACAGCAGAGGTTCAAATCATAGAAAGTTACAGTTTCAGTCCTCTTGTACTTAAGTCGGCATTGTTCCTTTTGTATTAAATTCGGATGCAATTTCTGTGTTTCATCGTCAATAGGAAGGTCCAAGGGATACAGTAAACCAGAAGTTAAGCATCGGAATCCAAAACTGGACTCACAGGAGGGGTTCAAATCATAGAAAGTTAGAGTATCAGTCCTCTTGTACTTAAGTCGGCACTGTGATTTTTTTATTAAATTCGGATGCAATTTCTGTTTTTCATTGTCAGTAAGAAGGTCCAAGGGATACAGTAAACCTGAAGTGAAGCATCGGAAACTAAATCTGGACTCACAGGAGGGCTTCAAATCATAGAAAGTTAGAGTATCAGTCCTCTTGTACTTAAGTCGGCATTGTGCCTTTTGTATTAAATTCGGATGCAATTTCTGTGTTTCATCGTCAATAAGAAGGTCCAAGGGATACAGTAAACCTGAAGTGAAGCATTGGAAACTTAAACTGGACTCACAGCAGAGGTTCAAATCATAGAAAGTTACAGTTTCAGTCCTCTTGTACTTAAGTCGGCATTGTGCCTTTTGTATTAAATTCGGATGCAATTTCTGTGTTTCATCGTCAATAAGAAGGTCCAAGGGATACAGTAAACCTGAAGTGAAGCATCGGAAACTAAAACTGGACTCACAGCAGAGGTTCAAATCATAGAAAGTTAGAGTTTCAGTCACCTTTTACTTAAGTCGGCATTGTGCCGTTTTTATTAATTTCGGATGCAATTTCTTTGTTTCATCGTCAATTAGAAGGTCCAAGGGATACAGTAAACCTGAAGTGAAGCATCCTAAACTAAAACTGGACTCACAGCAGAGGTTCAAATCATAGAAAGTTAGGGTATCAGTCGCCTTGTACTTAAGTCGGCATTGTGATTTTTGTATTGACTTCGGATGCAATTTCTGTGTTTCATCGTCGATAAGAAGGTCCAAGGGATACAGTAAACCTGAAGTGAAGCATCGGAATCTAAAACTGGACTCACAGGAGGGGTTCAAATCATAGAAAGTTAGAGTATCAGTCCTCTTGTACTTAAGTCGGCATTGTGCCTTCTTTATTAAATTCGGATGCAATTTCTGTGTTTCATCGTCAATAAGAAGGTCCAAGGGATACAGTAAACCTGAAGTGAGGCATCGGAAACTAAAACTGGACTCACAGGAGGGGTTCAAATCATAGAAAGTTAGAGTATCAGTCCTCTTGTACTTAAGTCGTTATTGTGTCGTTTTTAATAAAATTCGGATGCAATTTCTGTGTTTCATCGTCAATAAGAAGGTCCAAGGGATACAGTTAACCTGAAATTAAGCATCGGAATCTAAAACTGGACTCACAGGAGGGGTTCAAATCATAGAAAGTAGGAGTATCAGTCCTCCTGTACTTAAGTCGGCATTGTGCCTTATTTATTTAATTCGGATGCAATATCTGTGTTTCATCGTCAATAAGAAGGTCCAAGGGATACAGTAAACCTGAAGTGAAGCATCGGAATCTAAAACTGGACTCACAGGAGGGGTTCAAATCATAGAAAGTTAGAGTATCAGTCCTCTTGTACTTAAGTCGGCACTGTGCCTTTTTTATTAAATTCGGATGCAATTTCTGTTTTTCATTGTCAGTAAGAAGGTCCAAGGGATACAGTAAACCTGAAGTGAAGCATCGGAAACTAAATCTGGACTCACAGGAGGGCTTCAAATCATAGAAAGTTAGAGTATCAGTCCTCTTGTACTTAAGTCGGCATTGTGCCTTTTGTATTAAATTCGGATGCAATTTCTGTGTTTCATCGTCAATAAGAAGGTCCAGGGATACAGTAAACCTGAAGTGAAGCATTGGAAACTTAAACTGGACTCACAGCAGAGGTTCAAATCATAGAAAGTTACAGTTTCAGTCCTCTTGTACTTAAGTCGGCATTGTGCCTTTTGTATTAAATTCGGATGCAATTTCTGTGTTTCATCGTCAATAAGAAGGTCCAAGGGATACAGTAAACCTGAAGTGAAGCATCGGAAACTAAAACTGGACTCACAGCAGAGGTTCAAATCATAGAAAGTTAGAGTTTCAGTCACCTTTTACTTAAGTCGGCATTGTGCCGTTTTTATTAATTTCGGATGCAATTTCTTTGTTTCATCGTCAATTAGAAGGTCCAAGGGATACAGTAAACCTGAAGTGAAGCATCCTAAACTAAACTGGACTCACAGCAGAGGTTCAAATCATAGAAAGTTAGGGTATCAGTCGCCTTGTACTTAAGTCGGCATTGTGATTTTTGTATTGACTTCGGATGCAATTTCTGTGTTTCATCGTCGATAAGAAGGTCCAAGGGATACAGTAAACCTGAAGTGAAGCATCGGAATCTAAAACTGGACTCACAGGAGGGGTTCAAATCATAGAAAGTTAGAGTATCAGTCCTCTTGTACTTAAGTCGGCATTGTGCCTTCTTTATTAAATTCGGATGCAATTTCTGTGTTTCATCGTCAATAAGAAGGTCCAAGGGATACAGTAAACCTGAAGTGAGGCATCGGAAACTAAAACTGGACTCACAGGAGGGGTTCAAATCATAGAAAGTTAGAGTATCAGTCCTCTTGTACTTAAGTCGTTATTGTGTCGTTTTTAATAAAATTCGGATGCAATTTCTGTGTTTCATCGTCAATAAGAAGGTCCAAGGGATACAGTTAACCTGAAATTAAGCATCGGAATCTAAAACTGGACTCACAGGAGGGGTTCAAATCATAGAAAGTAGGAGTATCAGTCCTCCTGTACTTAAGTCGGCATTGTGCCTTATTTATTTAATTCGGATGCAATATCTGTGTTTCATCGTCAATAAGAAGGTCCAAGGGATACAGTAAACCTGAAGTGAAGCATCGGAAACTTAAACTGGAACTCAGAGCAGAGGTTCAAATCATAGAAAGTTACAGTTTCAGTCCTCTTGTACTTAAGTCGGCATTGTTCCTTTTGTATTAAATTCGGATGCAATTTCTGTGTTTCATCGTCAATAGGAAGGTCCAAGGGATACAGTAAACCAGAAGTTAAGCATCGGAATCCAAAACTGGACTCACAGGAGGGGTTCAAATCATAGAAAGTTAGAGTATCAGTCCTCTTGTACTTAAGTCGGCATTGTGCCTTTTGTATTAAGTTCGGATGCAATTTCTGTGTTTCATCGTCAATAAGAAGGTCCAAGGGATACAGTAAACCTGAAGTGAAGCATTGGAAACTTAAACTGGACTCATAGCAGAGGTTCAAATCATAGAAAGTTAGAGTATCAGTCCTCTTGTACTTAAGTTGGCATTGTGCCTTTTGTATTAAATTCGGATGCAATTTCTGTGTTTCATCGACAATAAGAAGGTCCAAGGGATACAGTGAACCTGAAGTGAAGCATCGGAAACTTAAACTGGACTCACAGCAGAGGTTCAAATCATAGAAAGTTACAGTTTCAGTCCTCTTGTACTTAAGTCGGCATTGTGCCTTTTGTATTAAATTCGGATGCAATTTCTGTGTTTCATCGTCAATAAGAAGGTCCAAGGGATACAGTAAACCCGAAGTGAAGCATCGGAAACTAAAACTGGACTCACAGCAGAGGTTCAAATCATAGAAAGTTAGAGTTGCAGTCCACTTGTACTTAAGTCGGCATTGTGCCGTTTTTATTAATTTCGGATGCAATTTCTTTGTTTCATCGTCAATTAGAAGGTCAAGGGATACAGTTAACCTGAAGTGAAGCATCCTAAACTAAAACTGGACTCACAGCAGAGGTTCAAATCATAGAAAGTTAGGGTATCAGTCGCCTTGTACTTAAGTCGGCATTGTGATTTTTGTATTGACTTCGGATGCAATTTCTGTGTTTCATCGTCGATAAGAAGGTCCAAGGGATACAGTAAACCTGAAGTGAAGCATCGGAATCTAAAACTGGACTCACAGGAGGGGTTCAAATCATAGAAAGTTAGAGTATCAGTCCTCTTGTACTTAAGTCGGCACTGTGCCTTTTTTATTAAATTCGGATGCAATTTCTGTGTTTCATCGTCAATTAGAAGGTCCAAGGGGTACAGTAAACCTGAAGTGAAGCATCGGAAACTTAAACTGGAACTCACAGCAGAGGTTCATATCATAGAAAGTTACAATTTCAGTCCTCTTGTACTTAAGTCGGCATTGTGATTTTTGTATTGACTTCGGATGCAATTTCTGTGTTTCATCGTCGATAAGAAGGTCCAAGGGATACAGTAAACCTGAAGTGAAGCATCGGAATCTAAAACTGGACTCACAGGAGGGGTTCAAATCATAGAAAGTTAGAGTATCAGTCCTCTTGTACTTAAGTCGGCATTGTGCCTTCTTTATTAAATTCGGATGCAATTTCTGTGTTTCATCGTCAATAAGAAGGTCCAAGGGATACAGTAAACCTGAAGTGAAGCATCGGAAACTAAAACTGGACTCACAGGAGGGGTTCAAATCATAGAAAGTTAGAGTATCAGTCCTCTTGTACTTAAGTCGTTATTGTGTCGTTTTTAATTAAATTCGGATGCAATTTCTGTGTTTCATCGTCAATAAGAAGGTCCAAGGGATACAGTTAACCTGAAATTAAGCATCGGAATCTAAAACTGGACTCACAGGAGGGGTTCAATTCATAGAAAGTTGGAGTATCAGTCCTCCTGTACTTAAGTCGGCATTGTGCCTTATTTATTTAATTCGGATGCAATATCTGTGTTTCATCGTCAATAAGAAGGTCCAAGGGATACAGTAAACCTGAAGTGAAGCATCGGAATCTAAAACTGGACTCACAGGAGGGGGGATCAAATCATAGAAAGTTAGAGTATCAGTCCTCTTGTACTTAAGTCGGCACTGTGCCTTTTTTATTAAATTCGGATGCAATTTCTGTGTTTCATCGTCAATAAGAAGGTCCAAGGGATACAGTAAACCTGAAGTGAAGCATCGGAAACTTAAACTGGAACTCAGAGCAGAGGTTCAAATCATAGAAAGTTACAGTTTCAGTCCTCTTGTACTTAAGTCGGCATTGTTCCTTTTGTATTAAATTCGGATGCAATTTCTGTGTTTCATCGTCAATAGGAAGGTCCAAGGGATACAGTAAACCAGAAGTTAAGCATCGGAATCCAAAACTGGACTCACAGGAGGGGTTCAAATCATAGAAAGTTAGAGTATCAGTCCTCTTGTACTTAAGTCGGCATTGTGCCTTTTGTATTAAATTCGGATGCAATTTCTGTGTTTCATCGTCAATAAGAAGGTCCAAGGGATACAGTAAACCTGAAGTGAAGCATTGGAAACTTAAACTGGACTCATAGCAGAGGTTCAAATCATAGAAAGTTAGAGTATCAGTCCTCTTGTACTTAAGTTGGCATTGTGCTTTTTGTATTAAAATCGGATGCAATTTCTGTGTTTCATCGTCAATAAGAAGGTCCAAGGGATACAGTGAACCTGAAGTGAAGCATCGGAAACTTAAACTGGACTCACAGCAGAGGTTCAAATCATAGAAAGTTACAGTTTCAGTCCTCTTGTACTTAAGTCGGCATTGTGCCTTTTGTATTAAATTCGGATGCAATTTCTGTGTTTCATCGTCAATAAGGAGGTCCAAGGGATACAGTAAACCTGAAGTGAAGCATCGGAAACTAAAACTGGACTCACAGCAGAGGTTCAAATCATAGAAAGTTAGAGTTTCAGTCCACTTGTACTTAAGTCGGCATTGTGCCGTTTTTATTAATTTCGGATGCAATTTCTTTGTTTCATCGTCAATTAGAAGGTCCAAGGGATACAGTTAACCTGAAGTGAAGCATCCTAAACTAAAACTGGACTCACAGCAGAGGTTCAAATCATAGAAAGTTAGGGTATCAGTCGCCTTGTACTTAAGTCGGCATTGTGATTTTTGTATTGACTTCGGATGCAATTTCTGTGTTTCATCGTCGATAAGAAGGTCCAAGGGATACAGTAAACCTGAAGTGAAGCATCGGAATCTAAAACTGGACTCACAGGAGGGGTTCAAATCATAGAAAGTTAGAGTATCAGTCCTCTTGTACTTAAGTCGGCACTGTGCCTTTTTTATTAAATTCGGATGCAATTTTTGTGTTTCATCGTCAATTAGAAGGTCCAAGGGATACAGTAAACCTGAAGTGAAGCATCGGAAACTTAAACTGGAACTCACAGCAGAGGTTCAAATCATAGAAAGTTACAATTTCAGTCCTCTTGTACTTAAGTCGGCATTGTTCCTTTTGTATTAAATATGGATGCAATTTCTGTGTTTCATCGTCAATAGGAAGGTCCAAGGGATACAGTAAACCAGAAGTTAAGCATCGGAATCCAAAACTGGACTCACAGGAGGGGTTCAAATCATAGAAAGTTAGAGTATCAGTCCTCTTGTACTTAAGTCGGCACTGTGCCTTTTTTATTAAATTCGGATGCAATTTCTGTTTTTCATCGTCAGTAAGAAGGTCCAAGGGATACAGTAAACCTGGAGTGAAGCATCGGAAACTAAATCTGGACTCACAGGAGGGCTTCAAATCATAGAAAGTTAGAGTATCAGTCCTCTTGTACTTATGTCGGCATTGTGCCTTTTGTATAAATTCGGATGCAATTTCTGTGTTTCATCGTCAATAAGAAAGTCCAAGGGATACAGTAAACCTGAAGTGAAGCATTGGAAACTTAAACTGGACTCACAGCAGAGGTTCAAATCATAGAAAGTTACAGTTTCAGTCCTCTTGTACTTAAGTTCGGCATTGTGCCTTTTGTATTAAATTCGGATGCAATTTCTGTGTTTCATCGTCAATAAGAAGGTCCAAGGGATACAGTAAACCTGAAGTTAAGCATCGGAATCTAAAACTGGACTCACTGGAGAGGTTCAAATCATAGAAAGTTAGAATATCAGTCCTTTGGTACTTAAGTCGGCATTGTGCCTTTTTTATTAAATTCGGATGCAATTTCTGTGTTTCATCGTCAATAAGAAGGTCCAAGGGATACAGTAAACCTGAAGTGAAGCATTGGAAACTTAAACTGGACTCATAGCAGAGGTTCAAATCATAGAAAGTTAGAGTATCAGTCCTCTTGTACTTAAGTTGGCATTGTGCCTTTTGTATTAAATTCGGATGCAATTTCTGTGTTTCATCGTCAATAAGAAGGTCCAAGGGATACAGTGAACCTGAAGTGAAGCATCGGAAACTTAAACTGGACTCACAGCAGAGGTTCAAATCATAGAAAGTTACAGTTTCAGTCCTCTTGTACTTAAGTCGGCATTGTGCCGTTTTTATTAATTTCGGATGCAATTTCTTTGTTTCATCGTCAATTAGAAGGTCCAAGGGATACAGTTAACCTGAAGTGAAGCATCCCAAACTAAAACTGGACTCACAGCAGAGGTTCAAATCATAGAAAGTTAGGGTATCAGTCGCCTTGTACTTAAGTCGGCATTGTGATTTTTGTATTGACTTCGGATGCAATTTCTGTGTTTTATCGTCGATAAGAAGGTCCAAGGGATACAGTAAACCTGAAGTGAAGCATCGGAATCTAAAACTGGACTCACAGGAGGGGTTCAAATCATAGAAAGTTAGAGTATCAGTCCTCTTGTACTTAAGTCGGCACTGTGCCTTTTTTATTAAATTCGGATGCAATTTCTGTGTTTCATCGTCAATTAGAAGGTCCAAGGGATACAGTAAACCTGAAGTGAAGCATCGGAAACTTAAACTGGAACTCACAGCAGAGGTTCAAATCATAGAAAGTTACAATTTCAGTCCTCTTGTACTTAAGTCGGCATTGTTCCTTTTGTATTAAATTCGGATGCAATTTCTGTGTTTCATCGTCAATAGGAAGGTCCAAGGGATACAGTAAACCAGAAGTTAAGCATCGGAATCCAAAAACTGGACTCACAGGAGGGGTTCAAATCATAGAAAGTTTGAGTATCAGTCCTCTTGTACTTAAGTCGGCACTGTGCCTTTTTTATTAAATTCGGATGCAATTTCTGTTTTTCATCGTCAGTAAGAAGGTCCAAGGGATACAGTAATCCTGGAGTGAAGCATCGGAAACTAAATCTGGACTCACAGGAGGGCTTCAAATCATAGAAAGTTAGAGTATCAGTCCTCTTGTACTTATGTCGGCATTGTGCCTTTTGTATTAAATTCGGATGCAATTTCTGTGTTTCATCGTCAATAAGAAAGTCCAAGGGATACAGTAAACCTGAAGTGAAGCATTGGAAACTTAAACTGGACTCACAGCAGAGGTTCAAATCATAGAAAGTTACAGTTTCAGTCCTCTTGTACTTAAGTCGGCATTGTGCCTTTTGTATTAAATTCGGATGCAATTTCTGTGTTTCATCGTCAATAAGAAGGTCCAAGGGATACAGTAAACCTGAAGTTAAGCATCGGAATCTAAAACTGGACTCACTGGAGAGGTTCAAATCATAGAAAGTTAGAATATCAGTCCTTTGGTACTTAAGTCGGCATTGTGCCTTTTTTATTAAATTCGGATGCAATTTCTGTGTTTCATCGTCAATAAGAAGGTCCAAGGGATACAGTAAACCTGAAGTGAAGCATCGGAAACTTAAACTGGAACTCAGAGCAGAGGTTCAAATCATAGAAAGTTACAGTTTCAGTCCTCTTGTACTTAAGTCGGCATTGTTCCTTTTGTATTAAATTCGGATGCAATTTCTGTGTTTCATCGTCAATAGGAAGGTCCAAGGGATACAGTAAACCAGAAGTTAAGCATCGGAATCCAAAACTGGACTCAGAGGAGGGGTTCAAATCATAGAAAGTTAGAGTATCAGTCCTGTTGTACTTAAGTCGGCATTGTGCCTTTTGTATTAAATTCGGATGCAATTTCTGTGTTTCATCGTCAATAAGAAGGTCCAAGGGATACAGTAAACCTGAAGTGAAGCATTGGAAACTTAAACTGGACTCATAGCAGAGGTTCAAATCATAGAAAGTTAGAGTATCAGTCCTCTTGTACTTAAGTTGGCATTGTGCCTTTTGTATTAAATTCGGATGCAATTTCTGTGTTTCATCGTCAATAAGAAGGTCCAAGGGATACAGTGAACCTGAAGTGAAGCATCGGAAACTTAAACTGGACTCACAGCAGAGGTTCAAATCATAGAAAGTTACAGTTTCAGTCCTCTTGTACTTAAGTCGGCATTGTGCCTTTTGTATTAAATTCGGATGCAATTTCTGTGTTTCATCGTCAATAAGAAGGTCCAAGGGATACAGTAAACCTGAAGTGAAGCATCGGAAACTAAAACTGGACTCACAGCAGAGGTTCAAATCATAGAAAGTTAGAGTTTCAGTCCACTTGTACTTAAGACGGCATTGTGCCGTTTTTATTAATTTCGGATGCAATTTCTTTGTTTCATCGTCAATTAGAAGGTCCAAGGGATACAGTAAACCTGAAGTGAAGCATCCTAAACTAAAACTGGACTCACAGCAGAGGTTCAAATCATAGAAAGTTAGGGTATCAGTCGCCTTGTACTTAAGTCGGCATTGTGATTTTTGTATTGACTTCGGATGCAATTTCTGTGTTTCATCGTCGATAAGAAGGTCCAAGGGATACAGTAAACCTGAAGTGAAGCATCGGAAACTTAAACTGGAACTCACAGCAGAGGTTCAAATCATAGAAAGTTACAATTTCAGTCCTCTTGTACTTAAGTCGGCATTGTTCCTTTTGTATTAAATTCGGATGCAATTTCTGTGTTTCATCGTCAATAGGAAGGTCCAAGGGATACAGTAAACCAGAAGTTAAGCAACGGAATCCAAAACTGGACTCACAGGAGGGGTTCAAATCATAGAAAGTTAGAGTATCAGTCCTCTTGTACTTAAGTCGGCACTGTGCCTTTTTTATTAAATTCGGATGCAATTTCTGTTTTTCATCGTCAGTAAGAAGGTCCAAGGGATACAGTAAACCTGGAGTGAAGCATCGGAAACTAAATCTGGACTCACAGGAGGGCTTCAAATCATAGAAAGTTAGAGTATCAGTCCTCTTGTACTTACGTCGGCATTGTGCCTTTTGTATTAAATTCGGATGCAATTTCTGTGTTTCATCGTCAATAAGAAAGTCCAAGGGATACAGTAAACCTGAAGTGAAGCATTGGAAACTTAAACTGGACTCACAGCAGAGGTTCAAATCATAGAAAGTTACAGTTTCAGTCCTCTTGTACTTAAGTCGGCATTGTGCCTTTTGTATTAAATTCGGATGCAATTTCTGTGTTTCATCGTCAATAAGAAGGTCCAAGGGATACAGTAAACCTGAAGTGAAGCATCGGAAACTAAAACTGGACTCACAGCAGAGGTTCAAATCATAGTAAGTTAGACTTTCAGTCCACTTGTACTTAAGTCGGCATTGTGCAGTTTTTATTAATTTCGGATGCAATTTCTTTGTTTCATTGTCAATTAGAAGGTCCAAGGGATACAGTAAACCTGAAGTGAAGCATCCTAAACTAAAACTGGACTCACAGCAGAGGTTCAAGCCATAGAAAGTTAGGGTATCAGTCGCCTTGTACTTAAGTCGGCATTGTGATTTTTGTATTGACTTCGGATGCAATTTCTGTGTTTCATCGTCGATAAGAAGGTCCAAGGGATACAGTAAACCAGAAGTGAAGCATCGGAATCTAAAACTGGACTCACAGAAGGGGTTCAAATCATAGAAAGTTAGAGTATCAGTCCTCTTGTACTTAAGTCGGCATTGTGCCTTTTTTATTAAATTCGGATGCAATTTCTGTGTTTCATCGTCAATAAGAAGGTCCAAGGGATACAGTGAACCTGAAGTGAAGCATCGTAAACTAAAACTGGACTCACAGGACGGGTTCAAATCATAGAAAGTTAGAGAATCAGTCCTCTTGTAATTAAGCCGGCATTGTGCTTTTGAATTAAATTCGGATGCAATTTCTGTTTTTCATCGTCAATAAGACGTTCCAAGCGATACAGTAAACCTGATGTAAGCAACGGAATCTAAAACCGGACTCACAGGAGGGGTTCAAATCATAGAAAGTTAGAGTATCAGTCCTCTTGTACCTAAGTCGGCATTGTGCCTTTTTTATTAAATTCGGATGCAATTTTTGTGTTTCATCGACAATAAGATGGCCCAAGGGATACATAAACCTGAAGTGAAGCATCAGAAACTAAAACTGGACTCACAGCAGAGGTTCAAATCATAGAAAGTTAGAGTATCAGTCCACTTGTACTTAAGTCGGCATTGTGCCTTTTTTATTAAATTCGGATGCAATTTCTGTGTTTCATCGTCAGTAAGAAGGTCCAAGGGATACAGTTAACCTGAAGTGAAGCATCGGAAACTAAAACTGGACTCACAGGAGGGGTTCAAATCATAGAAAGTTAGAGTATCAGTCCTCTTGTACTTAAGTCGTCATTGTGTCGTTTTTAATTAAATTCGGATGCAATTTCTGTGTTTCATCGTCAATAAGAAGGTCCAAGGGATACAGTAAACCTGAAGTGAAGCATCGGAAACTTAAACTGGAACTCAGAGCAGAGGTTCAAATCATAGAAAGTTACAGTTTCAGTCCTCTTGTACTTAAGTCGGCATTGTTCCTTTTGTATTAAATTCGGATGCAATTTCTGTGTTTCATCGTCAATAGGAAGGTCCAAGGGATACAGTAAACCAGAAGTTAAGCATCGGAATCCAAAACTGGACTCACAGGAGGGGTTCAAATCATAGAAAGTTAGAGTATCAGTCCTCTTGTACTTAAGTCGGCATTGTGCCTCTTGTATTAAGTTCGGATGCAATTTCTGTGTTTCATCGTCAATAAGAAGGTCCAAGGGATACAGTAAACCTGAAGTGAAGCATTGGAAACTTAAACTGGACTCATAGCAGAGGTTCAAATCATAGAAGTTAGAGTATCAGTCCTCTTGTACTTAAGTTGGCATTGTGCCTTTTGTATTAAATTCGGATGCAATTTCTGTGTTTCATCGACAATAAGAAGGTCCAAGGGATACAGTGAACCTGAAGTGAAGCATCGGAAACTTAAACTGGACTCACAGCAGAGGTTCAAATCATAGAAAGTTACAGTTTCAGTCCTCTTGTACTTAAGTCGGCATTGTGCCTTTTGTATTAAATTCGGATGCAATTTCTGTGTTTCATCGTCAATAAGAAGGTCCAAGGGATACAGTAAACCCGAAGTGAAGCATCGGAAACTAAAACTGGACTCACAGCAGAGGTTCAAATCATAGAAAGTTAGAGTTGCAGTCCACTTGTACTTAAGTCGGCATTGTGCCGTTTTTATTAATTTCGGATGCAATTTCTTTGTTTCATCGTCAATTAGAAGGTCCAAGGGATACAGTTAACCTGAAGTGAAGCATCCTAAACTAAAACTGGACTCACAGCAGAGGTTCAAATCATAGAAAGTTAGGGTATCAGTCGCCTTGTACTTAAGTCGGCCTTGTGATTTTTGTATTGACTTCGGATGCAATTTCTGTGTTTCATCGTCGATAAGAAGGTCCAAGGGATACAGTAAACCTGAAGTGAAGCATCGGAATCTAAAACTGGACTCACAGGAGGGGTTCAAATCATAGAAAGTTAGAGTATCAGTCCTCTTGTACTTAAGTCGGCACTGTGCCTTTTTTATTAAATTCGGATGCAATTTCTGTGTTTCATCGTCAATTAGAAGGTCCAAGGGGTACAGTAAACCTGAAGTGAAGCATCGGAAACTTAAACTGGAACTCACAGCAGAGGTTCATATCATAGAAAGTTACAATTTCAGTCCTCTTGTACTTAAGTCGGCATTGTGATTTTTGTATTGACTTCGGATGCAATTTCTGTGTTTCATCGTCGATAAGAAGGTCCAAGGGATACAGTAAACCTGAAGTGAAGCATCGGAATCTAAAACTGGACTCACAGGAGGGGTTCAAATCATAGAAAGTTAGAGTATCAGTCCTCTTGTACTTAAGTCGGCATTGTGCCTTCTTTATTAAATTCGGATGCAATTTCTGTGTTTCATCGTCAATAAGAAGGTCCAAGGGATACAGTAAACCTGAAGTGAAGCATCGGAAACTAAAACTGGACTCACAGGAGGGGTTCAAATCATAGAAAGTTAGAGTATCAGTCCTCTTGTACTTAAGTCGTTATTGTGTCGTTTTTAATTAAATTCGGATGCAATTTCTGTGTTTCATCGTCAATAAGAAGGTCCAAGGGATACAGTTAACCTGAAATTAAGCATCGGAATCTAAAACTGGACTCACAGGAGGGGTTCAATTCATAGAAAGTTGGAGTATCAGTCCTCCTGTACTTAAGTCGGCATTGTGCCTTATTTATTTAATTCGGATGCAATATCTGTGTTTCATCGTCAATAAGAAGGTCCAAGGGATACAGTAAACCTGAAGTGAAGCATCGGAATCTAAAACTGGACTCACAGGAGGGGGGATCAAATCATAGAAAGTTAGAGTATCAGTCCTCTTGTACTTAAGTCGGCACTGTGCCTTTTTTATTAAATTCGGATGCAATTTCTGTGTTTCATCGTCAATAAGAAGGTCCAAGGGATACAGTAAACCTGAAGTGAAGCATCGGAAACTTAAACTGGAACTCAGAGCAGAGGTTCAAATCATAGAAAGTTACAGTTTCAGTCCTCTTGTACTTAAGTCGGCATTGTTCTTTTGTATTAAATTCGGATGCAATTTCTGTGTTTCATCGTCAATAGGAAGGTCCAAGGGATACAGTAAACCAGAAGTTAAGCATCGGAATCCAAAACTGGACTCACAGGAGGGGTTCAAATCATAGAAAGTTAGAGTATCAGTCCTCTTGTACTTAAGTCGGCATTGTGCCTTTTGTATTAAATTCGGATGCAATTTCTGTGTTTCATCGTCAATAAGAAGGTCCAAGGGATACAGTAAACCTGAAGTGAAGCATTGGAAACTTAAACTGGACTCATAGCAGAGGTTCAAATCATAGAAAGTTAGAGTATCAGTCCTCTTGTACTTAAGTTGGCATTGTGCCTTTTGTATTAAATTCGGATGCAATTTCTGTGTTTCATCGTCAATAAGAAGGTCCAAGGGATACAGTGAACCTGAAGTGAAGCATCGGAAACTTAAACTGGACTCCACAGCAGAGGTTCAAATCATAGAAAGTTACAGTTTCAGTCCTCTTGTACTTAAGTCGGCATTGTGCCTTTTGTATTAAATTCGGATGCAATTTCTGTGTTTCATCGTCAATAAGGAGGTCCAAGGGATACAGTAAACCTGAAGTGAAGCATCGGAAACTAAAACTGGACTCACAGCAGAGGTTCAAATCATAGAAAGTTAGAGTTTCAGTCCACTTGTACTTAAGTCGGCATTGTGCCGTTTTTATTAATTTCGGATGCAATTTCTTTGTTTCATCGTCAATTAGAAGGTCCAAGGGATACAGTTAACCTGAAGTGAAGCATCCTAAACTAAAACTGGACTCACAGCAGAGGTTCAAATCATAGAAAGTTAGGGTATCAGTCGCCTTGTACTTAAGTCGGCATTG
>NW_025725884.1:11370441-11465441 GCF_021461395.2 Schistocerca americana
CAGAGTCTCTGGACATTTTGGAGCAGTTTGTTTAGCTTCAGATACTAGACTTGTAACCCAACATCATTTTTCAACAAGACGGAGCTCCACCACATTCGTCAATGGCTGTTCTCAAGTTCCTGGGAAGGAAATTTCCCAGTCATTGGATCAGACACAGAACTCATTGTCTGGCCACCACATTCACCTGACATTATGCTGCTTGATTTCTTCATGTGGGGATTTGTGAAAGACCACGTGTGTGACTGAAGTTGTCACATTTCTACATTGCGACATCATATCACTAATTCAATTGAAACAGTAACAGAGGAAACGTTACAAAGAACTTAGTACAAAAATGCATATTGACTCTATATTCTTCATGCTGCAATTGGTTCACATGTAGAGGTGTGCTAATGATAAACAAATAAATTTTCCAAGATGCTCTACAATTTGGTGCATTTTTCATTGTAGTATCTACTGTAGTTTTTTCCCCTGGGCCTTTGAAATCAGGGAGGTGTGAGTGGGACACCCTGTAATTGGCTGTTCAGAGGATAAACTGGCTGTTTGAAATTTTGGGAAATGATTTTTACCACAGTGAAAATTTTCTTTTTTCAATGATTCCCAGCTGAAATTGCTAATCTTAACTGTGACACTTTCTCAACTGATTCCAGGTAATGCATAATGAGCTACCTTTCTTTGAACTCTGTGTGTCATTTGTCAGTGCTCTCTGGTAATGAACCAAAACCACTCAAGAATGCTCTAGAACAGTATCAACTAGTACAGTGGGACTAGTTTTACTAGTGGATTTGTTATGCTCACTGAATCTTCTGTCAGTAGAACACCATCCTTAGCACTCTTTCCTTACAACCATTTTTAAATCATTATTCTAAAGTAACCTTCTGTTTACTCTAAACACAATATATTTAGTTGAATCAACAAACCTGAACTTTTTGCCATTTATCATATTGTTATCATATTGTATTACAAAGAGATCTAGAAACATCAAATAAGAAGAAAAATTCTGAGGATGAAACCTATATTGCTAGAACCAGAGAGAGAGAGAGAGAGAGAGAGAGAGAGAGAGAGAGAGAGAGAGAGAGAGAGAGAGAGAGAGAGAGAGATATTGTACTTTCACCTGTAGCATCATAATGCCAATGAGCTGCATCCCCAAACTGCCATTCAGCTGGACACTGCACATATTGTACTCAATCTAGGGCTTGGTTTCCCAACTCCATTTGATACTGCTGCATTTCATGGTCAGATTTCAGTTCCTCTCTATTTGCCTCCGCTTTCTCTCACAGTTGCAACAATTAGTGATTCAACTGTATAAAGATATACACATTCAGTTAATACAGATTACTGTTATTTTTCACTGAGGTGACAAGCATACAACAGAATCGCATTCACTTCCAACAAATCATACAAGTCAGAAAACTCACATAATGTCAATGATCTGCTAACAGTAAATTCTTTACTGCTTTTCACTGTAAATATTAGGATGTAAACTATAAACTGCAGTAATGTGACAAATGTTATTACAGTTTTGACACAGAACTGAAAACCAAATAAAAAAAGTGTTTTAAGTGAAGTAAACTGTACATGAGAAGTGTCCTTGTTCAAGACAGATCTGTAGCTTAGTACCAAAAATGAGTCTTACAGAAAATGAAATTCATCATTTTTCAAGACTAAAACATAGTTATATCCAAATATTTAATGGTGACACACAAATCATTACTAAACCTATTTTTCAACATAACTTCCACCAGAAGTGAGAAACCTATTATATCACTGGACAAAATTTTAATCCTTGTGTTGTAGAAGCCTGCTGACTGGGAATGGAAGCAGAATCTCAGGCTTGTTGAGCTCTTTCTTCATTGTGAAAATGCTGAACTAATGACAGGAACTTCTTGAGGTGAAAGAAAAGATGAAATATGCTGGGAGTAAAATCAGGACTGTGAGTAGGTTGGTAAACCAACTCCCTGCTGAACTACTCCAGAATAGATGTTGTGTGCCAAATTGTATGTCAGTGAGCACTGTCACAGATCAACTTCATACAAGCACTGAGCATCTTGCCACTCAGATTCAGTGGCTCATTGAAATATCCATTGTTTCACAATAATGGACAGCATTACATGTTTCACTTCTATGCATCAAGTCAGTGTGCACAATGCCCTTCCTCTCCCAGAACACTGAGCGCATCAATACTATCTGCTATAACTTTATCCTGACCATTTATCTACTGTGACACCAACACATTGATTGGTACCGAGTTTCTTGGACACAGTGAGTAACCCACATCACATCTCCTGTTAAAAGCTTATTGAGAAACCTATTGCCACCATCACAGTACATCTCTCAAAGTGTCAGTGGTGTTCCCATGTCATTCAGTTTCATGATCTCATATGATGTATTTTGGTACGTGCCTGATGCACACTTCTTTCAAGAGCAAGTGCTCAGTGCCAATTTCATACATCAAGGATCGCATTATCTGGGGAGGAAGGCTGCCAAGCTCTGTAATTGTCGAGTGTCGGTTTTCCATAATTCACCATCACACCGCCTCCACAATTCTGTCATGGTGGACAGTCAGTCGCAACCTCCTTCAATATGGAGACTGTTGTATGTATGCTGTTTCCACAGCACATTTTCACATTATTGTGAAAATTATTTGGATTCTTCAGTAACAGTAGCACAATGTTTTGCAACTTGTGCCCCTTAGTCACTTATAATGATGAATTTTGCATCTATTTAGTCATCATCATGTCATTAGTTTTTGATTTATACAGTGATGTCCAACTCTGAGTTTGGAAACTTGTATCTGTATGTTAACCAACTGAAGACAAGCTGGAGACCAGTGTTGTGTCAAATAATGTCAGTTTTATAGTGACTGCTAGCAGTTATTATCCGGTTCCCTAATTCTGTTTCCAGTGTGACAGTACGGCACTATACCATCATTCCTGGAGGGTCCCACAAAAACTGTAATAAACACAGCTATCACTCTCAGAGCATATACGACATTCAATTGCCACTGATGACCACCTCCCTCAGCCCAAGCACATCCTACTTGACATACTGTATAGAGCAGTAAGATACACATTGATATAAGTCATAACAATTGAGATGATTTTTGTTTTCAGTTTTTTTTATTATTATGCATAAGCATCAACAAAAGTTTCTCTTATCATTTTAGGTACTGTATACCTCCTCTTCTTCCCTACACACAAAATCAAATCATTTAACTTATAACTGTATCAATACTAAATGTAAGCTTTCTTCTTGCTTCATTAGGCATATATCACTCACCTTCTCAGTTATCCATTGGCCTTTATTGTCACACTCACTAAGCGGTTTGTGGAGGGACAATGCTTGAACACGTGTTGCTTCCTCAGTTTAGCAAACTTGGAGTTAATAGTAGTAGTAGTAGTAGTAGTAGTAGTAGTAGTAGTAGTAGCCTGTAATGGCCAGCCATTTGACAACATGTGGACAATTTTCAAGCTATTATGAGGAAGAGATAACAGTCTAATTTGGTCATTTAGGTTAATCAACATTTTAAACAAATAACTGTTGGAAGACGTTTCACGCTGTTGCTTGCCTGTGGAGTTTGACAGTCCTCCTCTCCCAGCTGGGCCGTCTGCCATTGCAGGGCTTCTACAGCTCCCACACAGTTCTTCAGCACCTCTGTCACATATTCATGCTTCTGCTGCAGCTACGGCACATTGACTTCTTCGTGGCTGATACCTTCACTCAAAGTGAGCCACAGTGCATCTGACATTCAAATGCAGACATCATCTGAATCTGCAAAGAATTGGAAAAAGATACAGACACACACTAAATTTCTGGGGGGGTTTCCAAAAATCATAAACATTATCAACACAACGAAGTTACATGTGTCAAACAAAAGTTAATTTTACAGACCATCTTTCTTTCCCCACAAGCTACAGAGAGAATAAGAACAAAAGGTAGGCCACTCCACAGGAATTAAGAGTGCGAGCTCTTAATGTTGGTCTACAGCTCCTGTGGTAGCTGAAAAGGGGAAGACACACCACAACAAGGGAGCTGATCAACTTGCAGACTTACCTCGAACATACATCTGAAGACCGTACTCCAAATTTCATATGCCTGAGTACTGAGCACTCTCCACAAGCCAACTGGGACAGCAACACCACTCTACATAGGGTTGACTTAGCAGTCCAATGCTCAAAGCTCATTGATCAACTACCTGGCCACAGGGAACCGATGGGGAAGGGGGCGGGGGTACTTCTTATCAGAGAGGTAAACGTACTAAGTGTGAAGAACTGAAATGCATGTGGTTCATGTTGGGCACCTAATCTGGCTGCGGCTCATCAAGAGCTTGGTTAATGACACTCTTTCATTATTTAAGAATGTGATATACTGCACTCATGAACAATTCAATTCTGTAATATTTCACACATAGCATGTTCTACGTCTGTATTTACAACTCCGATATTATTTTCATTACATTCACGTATGTGTTAGTGCAGAAGTATTATAAAACCATTTGTTCTCAGATGTTGATACTTCAAAGTTGCCATGTAGGATTTGTGTGGTTATTTGTGTAACTGGCAACACTGGAAATTTTATTACAATTGTCATTAGCAGTATTAATATTGATAATTTAGTTAGTAAAAAGAGTTTGGAATAAGTAAACTGAAAATAGGTTTTAAGTGGGAACAGTTTCTGTTAATATGTTAATATTTATTTATTTATTTATTGTTCTGTGGGACCTAATTAAGGAGAAGTCTCCATGGTCATGGAGCAAGTCTATACACGAAATTATGACATAATATTAGAAACAGATAAAATGAAATATAAAAAAAATATATTCAGGTGACAAGTTGTAAGTTTAAATAAAGAAAATAAACAATGCAATACTGGAATTTGCTTAATTTTTTAGCTCTTCCAGGAGCTCCTTGACAGAATAGAAGGAGTGAGCCATGAGGAAACTCTTCAGTTTAGACTTAAAAGAGTTTGGGCTACTGCTAAGATTTTTGAGTTCTTGTGGTAGCTTATTGAAAATGGATGCAGCAGAATACTGCACTCCTTTCTGCACAAGAGTCAAGGAAGTGCATTCCACATGCAGATTGGATTTCTGCCTAGTATTAACTGAGTGAGAGCTGCTAACTCTTGGGTTAGGCTAATATTGCTAACAACAAATGACATTAAAGAAAATATATACTGTGAGGGCAATGTTAGACTTCCCAGACTATTGAATAGGGGTCAACAAGAGGTTATCGAACTTACACCACATATAGCTCGAACAGCCTGTTTTTGAGCCAAAAATACCCTTTTTGAATCAGAAGAATTACCCCAACAAATAATACCAGACGATGTAAGCGTATGAAAATATGCGAAGTAGACTACTTTTTGTGTTGAAGTATCACTTATTTCAGCCACTGTTCGAATGGTAAATAAAGCAGCATTTAGTTTCTGAACAAGATCCTGGACATGGGCTTTCCACAACAGCTTACTATCTATCCGAACGCCTAGGAACTTGAACTGCTCCGTCACGCCTATAATATGCCCTTTCTGTCTGATCAAAATATCGGTTCTTGGTGAATTGTGAGTTAGAAGCTGTAAAAACTGAGTCTTACTGTGATTTAGCATCAAATTATTTTTTGCAAGCCACGAACTTATTTCATGAACTACATTATTTGTTACTGCTTCAATATTACACACAAGATCCTTCACTATCAAGCTGGTGTCATCAGCAAACAGAAATATTTTTGAATAACCTTTAATACTAGAAGGCATATCATTTATATAAATAAGAAACAGCATCAGCCCCGGCACCGACCCTTGGGGAACGCCCCACTTAACAGAGCCCCATTGGGACTGAACATCACTACCACTCTCAGTATTGTGGATAATTACCTTCTGCTTTCTGTTCTTAAAGTAAGAGGCGAACCAATTGTAAGCTACTCCCCTTACTCCATAATGGTCCAACTTCTGCAGTAATATTGAAATGATTGGAGTGGCTTTATAATGTAATACCTTTTAACACATGTTGTTCATGGTAAGGAACTTTATTATGTTGGAAAATGTTGATAAAATTTGGAAAGAGTGATATTATTGTACACAGCAGTTCATTTAAATAACATGCATCAATAGTCCTAAAACCTGGAAACAACTTTTCAGACAGTAATATCACAGCACTAAGACTCAAACTGTAGCGATTTGAGAATTTCCGCGTAAATTCTAGAACCGCTCGTCCTACCATTGCGAATACAGGATATTTTATAAATAAGTGTGAGAGAATGTACATACTGTGTGACATGTTTTTGTTTGCAGGCTTCAAAAGAGTCACGAACACAAGGTAGATGTGATGGTATCAAGTGTTTGCCGCTCGCACCACGGAAGCTGTATTGGAAGAAAACGAGTGTTAAAGTATCTCATGGTTTTTTAATATCATTGACTATTGTAACAAGAAAAAAGAAGAACAGTTGAATTATTGTTAAATAAACTTCACATATTGGACTAGCTAGAGGCAAGACAGGTTCATATTTTGTGTGGTTGTAGTACCAAATATATTGCAGATGTTTTTAATCAAGCCTAACACAGGAGGAGTCAGTTGACTTGCAAGTATTCTAATGCTTTGTTATTTGTGGAAGTTAAAATATATCAAGACAATTAAAAGTATTATGTGAGTATCCACTTATTTCATGAGGGGAGGGAGGTAGAGTAGGGGGAGGGGGAGGGGGAGGGGGAGATAGAGAGAGAGAGAGAGAGAGAGAGAGAGAGAGAGAGAGAGAGAGAGAGAGAGAGAGAGAGAGAGTGTGTGTTACTAATAAAATCTGTTAACCAGCAGTACTCTTCAGAGAAGGAGGTTTCGAAGATCGAGAGAGCCAGATAGCCAGATAAGATATCCACAGAAGAAGATTGGCTGTGCAGATCAAGTAAGTCAACTGAAGTGAGAGAGTTGTGAAAATTGCATGTAATGCAATTTCACACAGCTCTCCAGGTCATTTAAAAGTTAAAAAGTGTTAGAAAGTGGCAACCAGTTAAAAGGGCTTGAAAAAACAGTAATTTTGAGATTAAATCCAAGAAGAAGATACGATGTGTTGCCATAGTGACCAGGTATAGCAGGACAAGAGAACTGTTTCACAGAATTGGATTCTGCCTAAAAAATTCAAAGGGCAAAAATTAATGAACACAATAAAAGAGAAGATGTAAGGAAGATGTAATGTTAAAAGAAGAAAAAGAAGATTCCCACATATTACACTAAGAATAAATACGACAAGAATAATTCATCTAAGAAGATCTGGTGTGGGGTGTAAGTAAATCTTGAACGCATCACAGGGACGCAGACATGGGAACCAGCGTAAGTCTGATGATGCCGGCACTAGTCGGTAATCACCAGTGCTGATTCCACATATGCCTGCTGACACTGATGCTGAAAACAACATTCGATGCTGCCGGTGCCAGTGCTGTTCAATGGTGCTGATTACGCATCCACTCACCAACGCAGCTAGAACTCTACACCGGGTGAGTGCAGAATAATAACTGTTTCAGTGTGAAGTTAAAGAAACTGTTGAATAATAGAGTGTTAGTATAGTTATTACACTCAGTGTAGAATTTTTTGATTATTACTAGATCTAAAGGTAAGAAGAATATGGATAATAAACAGAGAATTGGGGAAACATCAGAACCAGCCATGGCAATGAAAATGAGTAAGGAGATGACAGACTGGTCTGAGGTAGTAAAATTAATCAACACCCAAAGTGCAGATTCAGCAGCTTTAAGAAAGGACCTAAGTCTTAAATTAGACTCAATAGATACTCAATTAAATGATAAAATAGATGAAGGGTGTCTCTTTGAGAAATGAAATAAGTGCAACTTTAAGGGAAAAACTCTATGCACAGAGTTCTACTTTAAGTAGAGAAATAGACGCAGTGAATACTCAAATTATAAATTGGATGTTCAGAATAGAACTTTAGGATTGTTAAGTGTTAAAGTAGATTCACAAAGTAAAGACTTAGGTAATTTATGTGAAGCTACGGCTAATTTGAAGACTGAATTTGACACTTTAACTACTAAAGTAGAGAATTTTAAAATAGATTTGAAAGAGGAATTAACTAGTTTGTTAAGCAGTCATGTAAAGTCACAGAGTAACCACTTTTAGGATGTTAGTGTGATAGTGAATGTGATACTGAATATGAATGTGATAATGTAGAATCTGAATTTAGTGAGAAGTTAGGATCATTTCAGAATGTATGTAATGTTACATTTGTTGCTGTAAACAAAATACTGCACCTGTGAAAAACAGGGTAAGTTAATACCAATAGTCCAATAGCAAATTGCTTGCATTAACACTCTAGTAGGTACTGTGGAAAGAAACTTTCAAGAGAAATTAGAAACCTCAGACATAATTAATATGAGTAGTCTGGAGGAACAGGTAGAGGAAATAATTGACCAAAAAATTGCCGTGAGAGTAATCTGAAAACATGTCTCCTGCCTTATCCATTGAACTCGATGATACCAAGAAATGTATGGATGAATTATGGAAGGAATTCAAACATATTCAGGACAAGGTAGATAAGAGGATAACTTCTCCTAATGTGGTATTAACTAGTGAGGTAGTGATGGATTTACAATGGGGAGCCAATTCAGGGTTATCTAAGCAATTGCCTAAGTTTAAGCCAGATGGGGAAGTACATCCTACCTATTTTTTGGAAAGGTTCAACCAAGCAATGCCCAAGAACTGGGAAAATTCAAAAAAGATTGTGTTTGCTGTTGGGTATCTGTTAGGGGAAGTCTCAGAGTGGGGAATGGTAAACAACACAAACTTTTCCTCTTGGGAAGATTTTCAAAAGAAGTTTAAAGAGAAGTATTGGTCAGCAAGTGCCCAGGAAAGCTATTATCAGACTTGTGGGAACCAAAGTATTACAGTAATATGTGGGGAACAATGAGAAAGTATTTTGACTGGCATTTAACATGAGCAAAATACTTTGACAAACCAATGGAGGGGGAGGGGTTAGTTCGAATTTTAATTAGACTATTGAACATTTACCGGAGGAAGGATATATTATGTAGTGGGTGGAGAATGATTGAAGTATTATCATATTTTGTGGATGCACTTGATCCCATTAACTATGCAGGAATTTGTGGCAAGTAATAATAGAGCACAAAGTGATAATATAGCATGCCAAGCTGGTAACCAACCGGTGATTACTAGTAATGAGGAAAACGTAGTGAGATGTGGATACAGGGCTGGGGTCCAGTCCTACAGATACACTAGGAATCCTGGTTTATAATAAGTATCTTAATTTCTCACACAAAATACCAACAAAAGAATGGTTCTTACTGGAAGAACCAAACTTGACTATCAATATTACACAACCAATAACAGTAGGAAACATGGAGACTTTTGAAGTTAACATATTTACAGATTCAGGGAGTGAGGTGTTACTCATTTCTAGCACATTCTTTAACTTATTACAAACTAAAAATCACTTACCTCTGTTACCATTAACAGGAGTTCACACAGTTGGTACAGCAGTAATGAAGAGCACAGTTGTGGGCAGTCCAGCAAGAGGTGGACGACTGTCATTTGGGAGTCACAGTGACACTCAGGTGGGTTCTCACGACAGAGTGGGTAACCATGCATTAGCCACGTATGGCCAATACAGAGCTGGCAGAGGACAACTGATTCCCTGTGAGAGGCTTGCATGGAAGACTTCCACACATTCATGGTCTCCTTAATACACAATTTGTTGTGTGTGCTGTTATGTCATTCCATCTCCCAAAGCCAAAAAACCATGTGGTGTAAGACAGAATGCAAGTCAGCTTTGGAGATGCCTATCTCCTGAAGACGTTTCTGTGTTTCCTGTTTGGCCAGCCTGTCAGCAAGTTCATAGATGGGAATTCTGACATGTGCTGTGGTCCACACAAACACCATGGAACAGCAGGACTGTTCCAGGGCATAGATGTACTCCTGAATGGACGCTACCAGAGGTTGGCGGGGATGGCACTGGTCGATAGCTTGTAGGCTGCTCAATGAATCAGTAAACAGGAGAAATGACTCACCAGGGCACGAGCGGATGTACTCAAGAACACGAGATATAATTCGGATGCTCAGGGGAACTATGAGTGTGTGCTGTGTAACTGGAGGGTAGTTGCGCATGTCTGATCTGCAGTGGAAGAACACCAGCCTCCACCAGTATGCTAGTCACTGGACTCGTCCTAAAAGCTCCTGTCACTAATGGAACCCCACAGTGGTGCACAGGGTCAAGTAAATGCAATGCTGAAGGAGCTGCCAAACCATAAACCACACTTCCGTAGTCAATTCAGGATTGGACAAGGGCTCTGTAGAGCTGCAGCAGCATACAGTGATCTGCACCCCAATTATTATTGATCAAGCAATGGAAGGCATTGAGGTGCTGCCAGCACTTCTGCTTAAGCTGACGAAGATGAGGGAGCCAAGTCAATTGAGTGTTGAAACCCAGTCCTAGGAATTGAGGCTCCACTACAGTAAGTGGATCGTCATTAAGGTGAAGTGTGTGTTCTGGTACGATGCTGACAGAAATGCACGACACGACTTTGCGGCTGAAAACTGAAAGCTGTGGGCTAATGCCCATGACTGCACCTTGTGGATGGCGCCACTCAGCGAAAACAGTACTGGGGCAGCAGTATGAAATGCAGAAGTAGTCTGCATACAGAGGAGGTGAGACGGAGGGCCCAACAGCTGCTGCTAGACTGTTAATGGCCACTAAAAATAGAGAGACACTCAATACAGAGCCCTGCGGGACTCCATTCTCCAGGATATGGATGGAACTATGGGAGTCACCAACTTGGACATGGAAAGTATGGAGCGACAGGAAGTTTTGGATAAAAAGCCAGAGTGGTCGCCGGAGACCCCACTCATACAATGTGGCAATAATATGAGGTCACCAAGTCACATCGTATGCTTTATGTAAGTCAAAAAACATGGCAATCAGGTGCGGCCATCTTGAATAGGCTGTTTGGATGGCAGACTCGATGGATACAAGATTATCAGTGGTAGGGTGACCCTGGCGGAAGCCGCCCTGACATGGAGCCAGCAAGCCACACGACTCCAGAACCCAACCCAACCGTCAACATATCATATGTTCCAGCAGCTTACAAGGAACATTGGTGAGGTTGATGGGGTGATAGCTATCCACATCAATGGGGTTTTTACCATGTTTGGCACCAGAATGATGGTGCTCTCTCGCCATTGCGATGGAAAGATGCCGTCGCACCAGATCTGGTATAAGATGATGAGAAAATGTCGCTTGTAGTCAGATGAGAAATATGTAATCACCTGGCTGTGGATGCCATCAGGCCCAGGAGCTGTGACACGGCAATGTGCAAGGGCACTAAGGAGCTCCCACTCTGTAAATGGGGCGATATAGGATTCACTGCAGTGTGTAGTGAATGAGAGGACCTTCCCTTCCAGCCACCATTTCAGTGTGTGAAAGGATGGGGGATAATTCTCTGATGCAGAGGCTCGAGCAAAGTGCTTGGCAATCGCATTTTCATCAGTACATAACTTGCCATTTATGATAACACCAGGGGCAGCTGTTGGGGCCTAGTACCCGAAAAGATGTTTGATCTTTGGGAAGGTGATGTGTGGCACCCAATGGTGAAGATCTATCTACCCAACACTCCTTCTTCCAATGTTTGATAAGGTGGCGAACACGGGCATGGAGCCATTTAAAGGCTATGAGGTGCTTCAGGGAAGGGTGCCACTTATGATATTTCAGAGCTCACCCATGCTCCTTAATTGCTTCAGCGACTTCCAGCGACCACCAAGGGACTGCCTTATGCCTCGGGCACCCTTATGAGTGAGGGACTGCATTTTCTGCCACAGACACAATTGTGCTAGGCAACTGCTCAACCATCACATCAATGTTACCACGTGGGGGAGATTCAGCAGTGACATCCAAGGTGAAAGCTTCCCAGTCCGCATTGTTCAAAGACCACCTGGGCAGGCGTCTGTGCACCTGATGCTGGGGCAGTGACATGAAGATCGGGATGTGGTCACTACCACACAGGTCATCATGTGCTCTCCAGTAAATAGATAGGAAAAGTCCTGGGCTGCAAATTGATAAATCAATGGCCGAGTAACTACCATGAGCCACACTGAAATGTGTGGCGGCCCCAGTATTTAAGAGGCATAGGTTGGATTGCGACAGTAAAGTTTCAACATCCTTGCCTTGGCCAGTAGGCATGGTACCACCCCACAAGGGGTTATGGGCATTAAAATCTCGCAGAAGTAGGAAAGGTTTAGGGAGCTGATCAATCATTGCAGCTAATACAAGGATACCGCACCATCTGGAGGAAGGTATACATTGCAGACAGTTATTTCCCGCACTGTCCATATTATGACAGCCACAGCTTCAAGAGGGGTCTTGAGCAGCTAAATCGACAGCCAAAGCATAATGGAAATATTTTAGATCTGGTAGCCATGAACAGACCAAACCTCATCAGTGGTGTCAGTGTTTAGACAGGGATCAGTGATCATGATGATACCATTACGACTATGGTTACGAAAGTTAAAAGTCAGTCAAGAAGGCTAGGATAGTATTCTTACTAGAAAGGATAGATAAGCAGTTGTTAGCATCCCACTGAGTAAATGAATCAACTTCATTTACTACCGGTATGGACGTGGAAGAATTATGGGCAAATTTTAAACACACTGTAAATCATGCATTGGAGAATTATGTGCCAAAAAAGTGGGTTACAAATGGAAAAGACCAACCGTCGTTTAACGAAGCAATTCGGCGAATGCTCAGGAAGAAAAGAAAGTTGCACTCGCAGTACAAGAAAGATCAGGAGAATGAGGACAGGCCAAAGTTAGTAGAGACTCGTGCTGCTGTAAAAAGAGTGATGCGCGAAGCATACAACCACTACCACCGTCATACCTTAGCAAAAGATCTTGCTGAAAACCCAATGAAATTCTGGTCTTACGTAAAATCGGTAAGCGAGTCGAAGGCTTCCACCCAGTCACTCACTCATCAGTTGGGCCTGGCAATGAAAGACAGTGAAATGAAAGCTGAGATTTTAAATTTAGCATTTGAGATATCTTTTATGCACGAGGATCGTAGAAACATACCACCGTTTGAGTCTCTATTAGATTCCCGTATGGAGGACATAGTGATAGACACTCCTGGGGTTGTGAAGCAGCTAAATTGGGTTGAAAATAAGTAAATCACCAGGTCCTGATGGGTTTCTAATTCGGTTTTACAGAGAGTACTCTACTGCATTGGCTCCTTACTTAGCTTGCATTTATCGCGAATCTTTTGCCCATCGTAAAGTCCCGAGTAACTGGAAAAAAGTGCAGGTGATGCCTGTATATAAGAAGGGTAGAAGGGTGGATCCTCAAAATTATAGACCAAAACCATTAACATCGGTTTGTTGCAGGTTCTTGAACATATTCTCAGTTTGAATATAATGAATTTCCTTGAGACAGAGAAGTTGCTGTCCATGCATCAGCACAGCTTTAGAAAGCATCGCTCCTGCGAAATGCAATTTACCCTTTTCTCACATGATACCTTGCGAACCATTGATGAATGCTATCAGAATGATGCCATATTCCTCGACTTCTGGAAAGCATTTGACTTGGTGCCCCACTGCAGACTCTTAACTAAGGTATGAGCATATGGGATTGGCTCCCAAATATGTGAGTGGCTTGAAGACTTCGTAAGTAATAGAACTCAGTACATTGTCCTCGATGGTGAGTGCTCATCAGAAGTGAAGGTATCATCTGGAGTGCCCCAGGGAAGTGTGGTAGGTATGCTGTTGTTTTCTACCTACATAAATGATCTTTTGGATAGGGTGGATAGCAACGTGTGGCTGTTTGCTGATGATGCTGTGGTTTACGGGAAGGTGTCATTGTTGAGTGACTGTAGGAGAATACAAGATGACTTGGACAGGATTTGTGATTGGTGTAAAGAATGGCAGCTAACTCTAAATGTAGATAAATGTAAATTAATGCAGATGAATAGCAAAAAGAATCCTGTAATGTTTGAATACTCCATTAGCAGTGTAGCGCTTGACACAGTCACATCGGTTAAATATTTGGGTGTAACATTGCAGAGCAATATGAAGTGGGACAAGCATGTAATGGCAGTTGTGGGGAAGGCGGATGGTGATCTTTGGTTCATTGGTAGAATTTCTGGAAGATGTGGTTCATCTGTAAAGGAGACCACTTATAAATCATTAATACAACCTATTCTTGAGTACTGCTTGAGCGTTTGGGATCCCTATCAGGTGAGATTGAGGGAGGACATAGAAGCAATTCAGAGGCGGGCTGCTAGATTTGTTACTGGTAGGTTTGATCATCACGGGAGTGTTACAGAAATGCTTCAGGAACTTGGGTGGAGGCTCTGGAGGAAAGGAGGCATTCTTTTCATGAATTGCCACTGAGGAAATTTAGAGAACCAGCATTTGAGGCTAACTGCAGTACAATTTTACTGCCGCCAACTTACATTTTGCAGAAAGACCACAAAGATAAGATATGAGAGATTAGGGCTCGTACAGAGGCATATATTCAGTCATTTTTCCCTCTATCTGTTTGTGAGTGGAACAGGGAGAGAAGATGCTAGTTGTGGTACACAGTACACTCCCCCACACTCTGTATGGTGGATTGTGCAGTATGGATGTAGATGTAGGTTTGAAGATGCACATGTTCACTACAGACCAAGTTTAGGATGTAAACGCAAGTCCGACCTGACACTCGATTATAGTGCTTTGGTTCCTGTAATATCCCTTATAGCCGTGAAGGGAAGAGGTCCGCATTGCTTGGAACCAGGTTTCCTGGAGGGCAATGCAGATAGTAGTTGTAAAACTGAACAGTTGCCGTAGTTCAGCCAGGCAGTGCAAAAGACCGCTGCAATTCCACTGGAGGATGACATCGTGAGACTGGGAAGGCAAGGAACATTCAATGAGGCAGATTATGCCTCAGAGTCACCTGCTGGCACCAATTTGTTGCCTGAGCAGTCTCTATCCATTGTGCCTGAGGGTCTGGCAAGATATAGGTCCTCGGGAGACGCCAAAATCTCCACCCCATCCTCAGCCACAGAGTTTGTGGCTGCCACCACAGTTTCCTTGGTCTTAGGGGTTTTCTTTTTGGACTTCTCTCACTGCTCCTTGGGTTTCCCTGACTCAGTCTCCGGGACTGAGGATGAGCGTGAAGCCCTATGACCAGCTCCTTTTGGGCTCTTCAGCCACTGGCAGGTGTCATCTTCCCCACTATAAGAAACCTGGGAACAGAGTGACCAAAGAGACCCATTCCTAGTGAGAAAAGCCAAAGAAGACTTACACTTCTCTGGCTTAAAAGCCCCACCATCAAGGGTGCAGGTGTAGTCTTCCAGCTCTAAGAGGTGACCTAGGTTTGCGGAGTTAATGGTTGCAGAACTGTTGTAGCAGCAGGGTAAGATGATGTCATATGCACAGGATGCAAGCGTTCAAATTCTCTCTTAGCCTCAGTGTAGGTCAGTATTTTTTTTGTTTTTGTTTTGGTTTTAGGGCGCAAAACTGCTATGGTCATTAGCGCCCGATCCGTGACTTAGGATACAGTAAAAACGGAAAATGGAAACCAGCAGCAATGGGAACGAAACTCAAAAAATTGGAGAAACTAAAAGCAGAAGGAAGGCTTAAAAATCCACTACAGAAAGGGGTTGGTTGTCCCCAAGAAAAGCTTCAAATGACTGACGTCATTTCACTATCACTAATAAACTCGAAAACGCGATCGGCCGAGCGCGTGTCATCTGCTAAAATCGACGATATATCAGGCGATAGCTGTAGACGGGCGCGTAACGGAGTAAAATAGGGGTACTCAATTAAAAGGTGTCTTACCGTCCACAGCTCAGAGCAGTGGGGACAGAGTGGGGGAGGATTGCCGCTTAAAAGATGTCGATGGCTAAAAAGACAGTGCCCTATCCGGAGTCTAGTTACAATTACCTCCACCCGATGACTCGTTCGGGAGGAAGTCCAAGCACAGGGAAGAGCTTTCACGTCCCACAATTTATTATGCGGAAGTGTCGACCAATGTGTGTGCCATAAAACAACAACACGACGACATAAAACGCTCCGTAGAATGGCAAAGGGAATCGATTGAATAGCTGGCCGAAGAGGAGAGACTGCAGCCTTGGCCACTATATCGGCAGCCTCATTTCCACAGATACCAACGTGTCCCGAGAGCCAGAGGAATGCCACCGAGACGCCCCCCAGGTGGAGGAAGCGCAGACAGTCCTGAATCCGGTGGACCAGAGGGTGGACAGGGTAAAGAGCTTGGAGACTGAGGAGAGAGCTGAGAGAATCTGAACAGATAACATACTGTATCTGCTGATGGCGGCGGATGTAGTGGACAGCCTGGTGAACAGCGTAAGGCTCCGCAGTATGTCTGCTTGTGTCTGTATGTGTGGATGGATATGTGCGTGTGTGCGAGTGTATACCTGTCCTTTTTTCCCCCTAAGGTAAGTCTTTCCGCTCCCGGGATTGGAATGACTCCTTACCCTCTCCCTTAAAACCCACTTCCTTTCGTCTTCCCCTCTCCTTCCCTCTTTCCTGATGAGGCAACAGTTTGTTGCGAAAGCTTGAATTTTGTGTGTGTGTTTGTGTTTGTTTGTGTGTCTATCGACCTGCCAGCGCTTTTGTTCGGTAAGTCACGTTATCTTTGTTTTTATATATAATATTTAATAATATATGTCGATTATATTCTCCTAATCTCAGCTAACTGGGAAGAACATCGCCTATCACTGAAAAAATTTAAAGAAAAGGTTATTACAGTGAAACTGTCTAAGTCACATGTTGAGAGGCGAGAGTTAAAGTTCGTAGGGCATCTCGTAGGGGTACAGGGGATTAGACCAGATCCTGGGTGCATGAAAGCTCCTGAAGAATGTCCACCCCTAAAAACGTGAGGCAACTGAAGGGATTTATCAGAATGGCTGGGTACTATAGACATTATATTAGGAGACAAGAACTAAATGACACAAGAGTTTTACATTTGTTACGAAAGAAAATACCATTGGTTAGGGATCTAGAGGCAAATAATGCATTTGTAAATGTAAAAAGAGCATTAGTAGAAGCACCCATATTGCATAATCCGAGTCTGGGTGAACCTTTTAAAATTGCAACCCATGCATCTGTTAATGGGATCACGGCAGAACTATTCCAAGAAGAGTGGGGTCTAGATAGTGTAAATCACATATCTATAGCTTTTGCTACCCATAGTCTTAATAAATATGATGTAAACTACAAAGCTACTGAAAAACTATTAGCATTAATATGGAGTATCCAAAAATTCCAAACACTAGTATGGGGGCAGAAATCCATATTTACGCATATCATCACGCTCTATCTTTTTTGATGAATAGTCATTTGTTACATACTAGATTAATGTGATGGATGTTGTTCCTACAAGAATATGACATTAGAACACAGTATGTAAAAGGTTTGGAGAATATTGTACCAGACACTTTGTCTAGGTTACATATAGACATGGAAGAGTTAAAAGTGATCTGGTGTAATTTTTGCAATTAATTTTCTGACAGTAGAGTATCCACACACCAGGATACAAAAGATGGCATAAAGAACATGATCCCTATTTTTACCAAGATGTTTGCTACATGTATTAGGAATCCCTTGCCTCCTAAGCAAGCAGAGAAATGGAAAATTATGGGTCATATTTTATTTTGGTGGGATAGTATAAGATTGCAACAATGGCTTTTATGCATTCTGAAGTTAATGGAAGATGAAATTGTGTGGTATGTTCGTACATGGAATGGACACTTTAGAATAAAGAAATGTATAGCTCGTATGAATAAGTTCTGTTACTTTAAAAGGCTAGGACATAAAGTAGCATCATTAATTTGGCCTTGTGAAGCCTTTCAGAAGGTGAAAGAGAGGAACACTCACTCATGTGTATCCAATCATTCCAAAGTCTATACACAAACTTACAGCAGCAGATTTCCTAGTACCTATTCTGAAAGGAAAGGGAGGAATGTCATACATTTTAGTCTTCGTAGAGTGTTGGTCAACAAACAGTTATACACTGTTTGCTACAATACTTTCTGGAGGTAGGAAAACCCTACTGTTTCTCTCCAATAATGGACCACAATTTGTTAGTAATGATTTTAAAGAATTTTTAGCATGGGAAGGTATTTGTGAAGTGTTAATATCCAACTATAACCTGTCCCCAAATTTGTGTGAACAGGTAATGAAAAATTTTGTGAAATTATGCCACACCTACTGCCATGAAAAAAACATACCTTATGGGCAACAAAGATCAAAGACTTTAAACTTATTTTAAATATACTACCACATTTATGAACAGGGTTAACACCTTTAGAAGTAATAGGCAAACCCTTTACAGGAGAACCTCTTATTAAATGTTTCATTTGGCCTGAAAAGCCTACTGAAGATTACGAACTTAAACAGGAAATGGGTTCTAAAAATTTAGTTGAAAAGGCGCAACAATGAGTGATTAGACGTAATGAGAAGACTATCAAACCTGACTACAAGGTCGATGAACTAGTTCTCGTAAAACAGCATCTTCAGAGCTCTGCCCTGAGGAAAGAGACACAAGTTTTTCTAAAAATATGAGGGACCCTACCGAGTTCAAACAATAGTACATCCTGAAACATTTTTATTTGATCCTGTAATGGAATCAGAGACAGGAAAGTACAACATTAAGGACATAAAGTTGTATATCCCCCAGCGACATTAACGTTCGGTGTTAACGGGCGGAGTGACGACCGTCGGATCCCGAGATGTTTTCGGTGTTTCTTCCGTAATAAAATTTTCCTGCACTGAATTCCCCCAACTTCTTACACTATGCCCCTACTTCTTACATTACCCTATCATCCCCCACTTGCAGTTTAATAGAGAAACATACCAGCATGGAATTGTGATTACATCACCCAAAACTGCTCCTGGTATATGGCTGTATCATCCTCGATTGTTAGAGACTAGTGCCCAGCCAGTCTCTCCCATCATACACATATAGTCAAGTTTTATTTTTGCTTGAATTAGTCTTTGTAAGTAATCGCTCCTTGCACAGCAAGGAGGTGGGTAATGTGATGATGTTAAACTTTCACGAAATCCAGGACTACTATCAGTAAGACCATACCCCAATTTTTTTAAGGAAATGAGGTACCACAAAAACAACTGCAACTGTGGCATTGAAGGGGAAAGATGAGTATTGTCTCACTGTTGATATTCTACAACAAACAGACTTAACAAACAGTTTTCTAGTTTCCTTATCGAACCTATGGGCTCGGACTGGCATCCTTTGTGGCAGACAAAGTACTGATATTATTTATGACTTTCATAAATTAAAAATATTGTTTACATGTTAAATACCACAGCAAAAAGGAAGATAAAAATACTGGACCTAGAAACAAAATGTGTGAATTATCTTCAAGAGTGGTCAAATGAAGAAAGGTAATTAAACTGGCAAAGGACTGCGAAACAATGGGATGAAGCAAGGACAAAGATAAGTACAACATCCAGTTTCACATTTTTCTGTTTCAAAATGAGTATTTACGTAATCAAAATGTCAAAAAATTAAGAAGAACCAGATTTGGTGAATGAATTGTCAGCCAAAATGAAAGATTTGCAGTCAGCAGTTCCAGCCATGACACTTTCATGTCTAAAATGCTAAATTAAGAAAATACTATAGATTACAGTTATAATTCTTGAAGCAATACAATTAATGTGAGGTACAACTCTTTGAGAACTGCAGTTAATTCCAGTCATGACCACTTCACATCTACAATAAAATCTGTCAATGATATTTTGAGATACACAACTAAATCTAGTCATGACGCTACTATAGAAAAATCAAAAGATACAATAAATTCCCATTATGAAAAAGTTAGGAATGAACTGAAAGGAACAAAACTGTATTAGATAAAATTGTAAATAAAACTTATATTAAGGTCAAACCTGTTGTCAAAGAAGAACATACAACTAACAGATATTAACAAAGTTGTTACAGAGGAAATGTGTAGAACCAATTTCACGTGTATCACAACTTAGTGAAACTTTAAAGAGTACACCTGGGTCAGTCAGTAGCAATCTTGTCTACAGGAAATCTGTGTGAACACTATTATTTGTAATCTCAGTTTCAGTAAGCTGTACAAAATCCCTGTAGCATTACAAAAATTTAATAGAGAAAGAATCATTAGAAGCAGAGATCAACTGAAGGCAGAACTATATACATAAAAAGTTCATAGGGAAATTAGTAGTTCGGACTTCATGACAAGAAGCTCAGATTTTTTTTTTACTTTTTTTTTTTTACACCTGCAGTCAACATCTTCATACTACAGGCAGAAAATAAGAATTACCAACACCTCTGCTACAATGTGTGAAGAAGTGAGTTATCCTGGTATAATATGTCAATGACAGCCTATTTCCAAATGTATCTCTGCTCAACAAGTAATTGACTATAAATGGCTTGGTCATAAGTTGTGATTGATTAACAGTAATCAGAGTTTATTTTCTTTTTTAAGGCATTCAAGTTCATTTATTTAAATGACGCGCTCTGGTATGTAGTAACAGTACATGTTTCCAGTTGTATAAACAATGTAAAGAAAGACAGATTGCTGCATATCATAAAAAAGGCCCGTCAAGTTGAAGACAGGTACAATTAAATGTCACACAAAGCTTTTTGCCACAGCATTTGTTAGTATACAGCAGTTGGCTGCAAATAAACAAGGTTGGACTTGAAAATGGGAAGGAGGGGGTGGAAACTGCTAGGTGGAGGGTGTGGATACAGTATATTACCATACAAAGATTGACTGCACTTCCCCTGTATTCTATCAATACACTCAATTCTACCACCCACTTTACCCAGAGCTGAACTAATGTGATCATTTCACTTCATATCTCTACAAAGTGTTACACATGGGTATTTCTTTGGGTTGGTTGATTCCAACTGTGACTCACTGATATTATAGTCATGAGATTCTACTGGTTTTTCATTTTGTGACGTGCAAAACTTCACATTTCTTAACATATAAAACCAGTAGCCAATCTTTGCACCATTTTGAAATCTTATCAAGATGTACAATATTTATGCAACTTCCATCAGATAGTACTGCATTATAGATAATCATATCATCTGCATAAAGTCTGAAGTTACTATTAATATTGTCTATAAAGTCATTTCTATACAACATGAACAGCAAGAGTACCAACACATTTCCCTGGGGAGCACACGAAGTTACTTCTACCTACGATGATAACTCTCCATCCACAATAGCATGCTGCCTCCTCCCTACCAAAAAGTCCTCAATCAATTCACAAACTTCACTTAATACACCATATGATTGCACTTTTGACAAAAAAGTGTAAGTAAGGTACCGAGTCAAGTGCTTCCCAGAAATGAAGAAACATTATGTATTCCTGACTACCTTGATCCAAAGCTTTCAGGATGTCATGTGAGAAAAATGCAAGTTGAATTACAATTCACCAGTGTTTTCAGAAACCACGATAATTGCAATTGAGAAGGTCATTCTGTTCAAGATACCTTACTATGTTTGATCTCAGAATATGCTCTAAGATTGCACAAGTCAGTATGAAGGATACTGCATGGTAGCTTTGTGGATCACTTCTACTATACTCCTTGTAGATGGGTGTGACCTGTGCCTTTTTTCAAGAACTGGGCATGTGTTTTTGTTCAAGAGATCTATGATAAAATATACAGGGTGAGTCATAAATGAGGACAAATATGTTGTGCAAATTGTCACACACTGAGCTCGCATGTTCCTATGTCAATAAATGACAATGCAATTGAATGGTAAAAATGTGGAAATACGAAGTGGACATTTGGGTGTTACTGTGTGCCGACATTGGCTATGCGAGTGTTGTAGGTAGTTTAGCCACTCACGAGAAGGCAAGGCATCAGCGTCAAGCAACAGTGTACATGACATTGCGAGCAACGATAGCACCCACATCTATCTCATACCAGTTACGCTGGCCGGTACTATGTATCATGGCTAGTTGGCACAGGGAAACGAACATGAGGAGGGGCTGCACTACTGTACATGCATGTTTTATAATTTGGTTTTTGTGTCCAGACTTAGTTTTAAGAAAAGAGTACATAGATGCAGAATACAAAATACTACTACATAGGTATGTGGCAGTTCACACAAACGAATACAATACAGCTGTACAAATCAAAACTAACATAGAAACACACGACCAGAAGCTGCAGTGCCGGTTTATAAGTACTGTTCAAAATGACAGCCACGACGTGTGTGGCAAAGTTGAACTATTTGCAGGAAGGATTGCTGAACATGATCCAACATGTCTGTATCTCTTTGCATAATATCACAGGCATGTTTTATTCTGGGTTGAAGGGTGTTGACATCAACAACCTCTCCTTCATGAATCACAGATTTCAGATGGCCCCACAAAAATAAATCCAGTGGATTCAGGTCTGGCAATCTTGCTGGTCATGCTAAAGGGCCTCCACAAGCCACCCATTTTGAAGGGAAGGTACTGTGCAGGTGAGCGAGCGCACCATCACGCATGTACCACAGGACCACAGGTTCACATGAAAGACCAAACTAACGTCTTCCAACAATTCTGGGAATGTAACATCTAGGAAATGCAGATACCACTCCCCTGTAAGCCTTTGTGGTAGCACATGTTGCCCTACGAGATGGTGATCAATAATACCACACCGGATATTGACACCACATTGTTGTTGGTAGCCTCGTATCACTGTGCTGTGGGGGTTTTCTTCCACCCACTGGTGCCAATTATGCGAATTCACTATACCCTCCTTCATGAAATAGGCTTTGTCGGTGAACAGTATTGTATGTGAAAAATGCTGATTGTAGATCTGACACCGTAGGATAAAGTTGCAGAAGTCCAGCCTCCTCTGGTAGTCATCTAGCAATAATGCCTGTACCTTCTGCATGTGAAAGGGATGGTACTGGTTTCTATGGAGTACTGTAGATTGTGACATGCCAACCACAGTGGCTATAGACCTGGTGCTTATTGTTAACCCTCCGCAATGGTTTGTAACACTTTTCCTTCATCATCCGCAATGTACATCAACTGTCGGTCATGGCCACATCATCCTGGAAGTGCTACACAAGCACCATACTCCCTCAAGCGCCTGTCCACAGAGTAAAACGATTTTGTGGATGGAAGGTGCCGGCTAGGAATCCTCTTGGGATACAGTTGCCTTGCAACATCAGCTCTTCCATCTGCAAGCCTGTAGGTGAGGTGGACATCGGCGTATTCCTCATTTGTGAAACTTGCCACGGTACTGTAGTAACACTGCGATGCGGCTGGTAGCAACTGTTGACATGGCGAGTATCCAGCAGAGTGACCATTGCAGAGGTGTTGTAAATACATCGTGCATGCTGCGGTTTTACTTCCACCGTTGACCACTCTTTCTGCTTACAGGGCACACATTCCCTAACATGCGACTGTACACTCCATTACAACCTGCAATGTGTGATTCCCAAGTTCTGATACAATTTCAGATACATTGGGATGGGATTTTCTCTCTCTCATATCTTTCAAACACTTACAGATACACATCAGCTCAATGGTGTGTCATGTGTTGTATCTATGGGTGAATGACATGTCATGATCGTGAGGCTCGTCGGTATCTCATTCAATGATTAACATGTGTTTTTGCTTTACATACACAACACATCAAGGAGAACAAAATTTACAATGATGTGTCACATGTTATGCATAGTAGCATGCGGTCCTAGACATATTTTTCCTTATTTATGACTCACCCTGTAGTTAGAAAAAGGGGCTAACTCAACCAAAAATTCAGTATAGAATATGATAGGGATTCCACTAGTTCCTGGAGCTTCGTTCAATTTCAATGATTTAAGCTTTTTTAAAACCAATTGGACTTTTAATAACAATATCACTCATTGTTTCAGCAGTATGAGGTTTAAATGAGGACAATACTCATGGTTTTTCCTTTGTAACAAAACATTTAAAAACAGTGTTAAGTATTTCAGCTTTTGCTCTGTTACACACAATTTCAGTTGCTGACTCTTTCACTGATGATATTTTAAGTACTTCTCAAAATCTCTATAACTAGAACAAACTCTTTCCTCTCAGGTTTGGATAATGGATGATCCACCACAGTTGCTACAAATGTTGTTTTAAAGCAATAGAAGCTTTAATGCTAATTCAGAATCACCTTTGTTGGGTCCTGATACAAAATCAACACCTTTAACTGACACATCAACCTCTGACAACTTTCTACATGGCTGCAAGTACAACACAAGTGATTGTTTACTATCAAATAATGAAAAAGTTGATGAGCGCATCACGCTACAATATTTCCAAAAAATTTTGTGCCCAACACAACTTATAAATTTCCCCTCAGTTTGCAAAGTGGTCAATGTTGAATGTTTAGTCTAAGTTGGATGAAGAAATATCTTTGGTTGGTATACTGTTCCAAAAATGATTATGCTGCTTTCTGCTAGTTATGCAAAAGGTAGTCATCAAAATGTTCCAGCCCTGGTCTCTTCCATGTTCTCAGAGTGAACGCATACACTCTAATATTTCAACATACATACAACCAACACTTATCACAAGCCTTTGTAATTGAATGTGACTTATTCACATGATGGTGAACATGACAAACAATATGAAACATTGCCTGGACCAAGGCCTTGTGGAGCAGATGGAAAGGGATACAACATGTACAGTCCTTATCATCAAGCAATGATTCTTTGTGTATATCAGGAAATGGTATGATTGGGACACAGAGGCTTTGGGACTACCAAAGTTGACAAACAAGACGACAAGATGAATAATTTTCTCGAAATTACAAAATATTTTGTGAAAGGTGATGAAAACCTACAAGTAAGTTTTGAAAGGAACTGGTATATATGAAAAGAATTACATTAAGGACCCCAATCCAAAATCTGATCAGCTGTTGCATCAATAACCAATGATGCCAAATGTTGCAATATTCTTGCAGATCAAACTGCTGAAATTGCTAGAATAGAGCAACTATCTCTCTGTATCTATTCCTTGGATCTTGATATTAATGAAGATTTCCTGTAATTTATTCCAGTGGTTGATGTGACTGGCTAAGGACTAGCTCGATGTGTAATTGAAAAATTGGTAATAATTTCCTGAGGACAGGGCTACGACAATACTGCATGCATGTGGAGGAAAGCCTGTGGGGCTCATGCATTCATATATCAGGACTATGCAATAGCGGGATATTCTCATTGTGCAGTTCATCGTTTCAGATTGGTGATCGCCAATACATGAAACATTTCACTTATCAGGAATTCACTAGGAACACTGGACATGGTATGCGATTTCTTTGGGCCACCAAACGGCACACGTGTGTGTGTGTGTGTGTGTGTGTGTGTGTGTGTGTGTGTGTGTGTGCACCCCACAATTCCTTCTCAGATAGGAAAGCTAACTAATACAGTGAAAATAAACACTTGTTACAGAACATTCTTCTCCTGTATTACTCCTCTACACTGGGAGACTTGCTTGACCTGCACACTGCAACCCAATGTAAAATCTAACAAATTCAAATGTGTGCACTGTTTGTTTCGTTTTAGCATGCAAAAGCATCTAGGGACATATGTGCCCATCTCAAAACTATAGAAATGGTTCAAATGGCTCTGAGCACTATGGGACTCAACTGCTGAGGTCATTAGTCCCATAGAACTTAGAACTAGTTAAACCTAACTAACCTAAGGACATCACAAACATCCATGCCCGAGGCAGGATTCGAACCTGCGACCGTAGCGGTCTTGCGGTTCCAGACTGCAGCGCCTTTAACCGCACGGCCACTTCGGCCGGCAAAACTATAGAACATGAAGACAGAGAGGGGTTAATAAATGAATACACATCAGTCCCAATCAATGTAAGAGAAGACAGCTAAAAACAGGGACACGGAGAAAGAATTATAAAATACACCATAGAGAAATGGAGGTAAAGAACTAAAAATTAAATGGCCTTCGCCATATTGCTGCAATTAGTACAAATCCAAGTGGGAACCTAAATAGTTAAAAAATGGGCATTCCATCACAAAGCTGAAGTTTTAACAACTTGGGGACAATGGGATCAATAATCTGGAGCTTATTCCCATGGAGGGAGGGCCTGTGGCGATGCCAAAGTGGCACCACCTCCTGACAGGCTGAAACAGATAGATCATCGGATGGAATGTAAGTGGGCCGGGGTACAAGGACTGCAGCCTTGGCAGCAGTGTCAGCAGCCTCGTTTCCAGACAGATGGACATGGCCAGGAAACCACAAACATCACAGTCCCTCCATCAAGAGTGAGCAACTGACAGTTTTCCTGTACCTGCTGCATCGAGGGATGGGTGATTCTCAGCACCTTTGAAGCCACTGTGTGCTGTGCAAGTCTGAGCACAGGACACAATTGAAAAGCCAGTGTTGCTGGATGTACTCCACAGCCTGATACAGGGTGAGGAACACTCCTGTAAATATTGACCTGTGTTCTGGAATCCGATAGCGAGAAACATCAGCACCCATGATAGAGGCACACCCAATGCCATGGTCAGTCCAAGAACCACCAGTGCAAGCAAAGGTGCTATCGTGAAATTCTGTGTGAAGTTTGTGAAACTGAATGGAATACAGCCAGAATGGAGTAGGGTCTTTAGGAGCAAAAGCCAAAAACGAGGTAACAGAAGAGGGACGTGCCCCATACTGGCAATCAAAGGAGTCATTGAAGAAGGTGGCACAGGATGGGTGGCAATGCATATAAGACAAACTGCATGCATACCTGCTGAGGACAAAGTCAAGGTGGTAAGAAAATGGTAGTTAAGCAGCTCCTGCATAGAGACACTCAAATGGGCTAGTGTAAAAGGGGCTGGTGACCAAATGCATGTCATGATGGTGGATAGTGTTGAGATGGCATAAGAGGGATAGGTGTGCAGATGCAAAAACGAAGTACCCATAGCCTAATTTCGAACAGACAAGTGACCGGTGCAAGCAGGAGAGTGTGGTTTGATCTGCACTCCAGCAAGAACCATCGATGACACGTAGGACATTGAAGGACTGCATACAGGGGACTGCCAGGTAAGATGCGTGAGAGGAACAAGAGCATTTCCTATCGAGCATGGGCCCCGGGACATTTGTAGTTTCAATGAATGGAAGAGAACTGGCGCCAGATGTAAAGATCGTGGGAGAAACAAACTGTGCCACCAAAAATTCATACGAAGGGTTTTGTCAGTGAAAAAAGAAAGCCATTAACGATGCTCCCTGACTAAAGACAATCGAAACATCACTGAAGACACCACTCAATGAGACAGGCCCATGGAGACCTGCAATACATGGAGAAATCCTCAATTAAAAGGGAAGTGGAGATGCTTGGTGGGAGGCAGACCATTATAAGGTTAATGGCAATTGCAAAGAGGACAATGCTCAGGATGGAACCAAGTGTAGACCTTACGGAGGATACCAGTCCTCCAGTGGGTGTTGCGGGCCTTCTCCAAATCGAGAAACAAGGCTACAGTTGGGGATTTCCACAGAAAGCCATTCATGACATGTGTGGACAAAGTGTTGAGATGGTGAACTGAAGAATGACGCACGCAAAATCCACACTGTACAATGGTTAATAGATTGTGAGACTCGAGCCATCATACAAGCCGGGCATGAATCATACATTCCATCACTTTGCAAATAGGGCTGATGAGAGAGATGGGGCAGTAGCTATAAGGAAGGTGTTTGTTCTTACCAGACTTAGGTATGGTTATGACAGTGGCTTGACGCCAGTTTCAGGGAAATGCTCCCTCTGCATAGCTGGAGTTGTACATATTAATCAGAAAGTGTTTGCCCTCAAAAGAAAGATGCCTCAACATCTGAATATGAACGGAGTCTGGCCCTGGGGTGGAGGATCAGGATGAACGGAGAGCATGATCTATCTCCCTCATAGTAAAGGCAGCATTGTAGCACTCACAATTTGGAGAAGGGAAGGGTATTGTCCAAGCCTCCTCCACTCATTTCCAATTGAGCAGGCAGTGTGATATGAGGAAGAGCTCAAAATTTCCGAAAAATGGTGGCCCAAGGTATTGGAGATAGCAATAGGTTCCAAGATAACATCGTATGCTACTGTCAGAGTGGATATTGGGGAATAGATATTGGTTCCAAATAGCCATCAGGGGTCAGCCCATGTGACAGAGCAGCAGGTGGAGCTGTTAAAAGAAGAAGTGAATGAAATCCAGCTACCATTTTTCCTATTACGAGGAACAAAACATTGTGCAAGCATTTGTTTGTAATAAATGCAGTTTGCCATCATAGGATCACCATAAGAAATATAGAGAGCACATCTTTGCATGCAAATTGTGTCATGGCATGCATCAGTCCACCAAGGGACAGGGACACTGCATGGTAAGGAGGACATGTAGGGACTGGAACGTTAAGTAGCAGTAACGATGACCTTTTTAAGACATTCCATCTGGTCATCACAATTTTTGAAATTTTGTTCATCAAAGGTCGCCGTGGAGGAGAAAAGCCACCTATCAGCCTTAGCAAGCTGTCATTTGGATGTGCACGCAGGTGGGGTAGGAGTGACCAAATGGATAGCACAAGGGAAATGGTCGCTCAAGTAGGTGCCAGAAAGAACAGACCACTTGAGATGATGGGCAAGCTGGGCAGTGCAGTAGGATAGGTCCAAATGGGAATAGGTGTTTGAGGAGTCAGAAAGGAACCTCAGTGCTCCTGTGTTAAGGCAGAAGAGATTAAGTTAATTAAGGTCACCAAAGAGGGCACCTCTCCGACGGGTTCTGGGAGAACCCCAAAGGAGATGTTGTACATTAGTCACCAAGCAGAAGAAATGTCCAGTAAGCTGCAGGAGGTCTGCCCGGGTGACACTGAATGATGGCAGGATATAAATGGTACAAAGGGAAGAGGTCAAGTGAAAAAGGAAGAGGCAAACTGCAACAGCTCAAAGGTGGGTAGTCAGGGAGATGGGTTAACTATGAACGTCATGCCATATGAGCAGCATCACTCCTCCATGAGATGAAATGCTGTTTTCGGAGGTGGGGGGTCAAAACAGACTCAGAAGAAATGCAAAAACTCAAAGGACTCATGTGAATGCAATTTCGTTTCCTGAAGAAGAGCTCATGTGGACGCTGTAGTTCTATAAGCAACTGTAAATCCTCTTTGTTGTATGAAAGGCCGTGAATGTTCCATCAGAGAAGAGTCAGGATGAGGAAAAAATGAAGAGGTGTCACTTCAGCGGCTCTCGAGGGCCAGCTGACGAAGACTGGCTGCTACAGGGCACAGAGGCAGGAGGATCCTGCTCCACATAAGTATTGGCTTTCTTATGCTGTCGGCCTGCTAATTCCAATGTAGAAAAATGGTTGGTATTCCACACCAGCAACACAGAGGCTGGTCAAGCAAAGGTATCACCTGGTGACACCGCTGAGGAGGCTATTCAGTCAGCAGAGAAACAGACTATTTGCCTTCGTTGGACTTCTTCAAGCCTTTGCAGTTAGCAGAGAAAGACTCAGGTGTTGGTTGGCTGGAGGGACATAGGAAGTCTTCACAGGAGTATTCGTTCTGCCCTTTCCAACTTGCCGGTTGTATAGCTGGTAATTTCACTTTGTGACACGCGAGTTTGATGGTTTGCTGCGCAGCTGGATGGAAGGACGGCATTGCTACCATAACACTAGTCGGTTTCACAACCTCATAGCTGAAATTGAGGTGGCATGTCTGCATGGCTATGTCCTTCATGGAGCGAGATGTAGCAAGAACAGTACTCTAGGTGCCAGATGGTAGAACGCAATGTTTGCAACTAGCCAATGACTTATGAGAATGCATTAACAAACCACTGGGAATTCAGGTCGACATGGGTGCAGAAGCATTATTAATCAATCAGTCAAACAGAGAGGGAGAATCCAAATCCAAGTAGGTCTGAGAATTGACCGAGGCAAAGTTATGGAACTAAACGGCAAGGTCATCAGTTCCATAATTCAAAAGTTACTTGCATAAGACAGAGGGGACATTCCACCAATATATGGGATACTGGCATTCTGGCTCCATGAGCACATTGTGGGGTGGCTGATTATGCAATAGAAAACAGTGGATGAGCCCAGTATGACCAATGTGCAGGTATCATAAGACAGTGGACTCCTTCCAAGATGAGTTGAAGGAAGAGTACGAAACTGCAGTAATCTCCTTGTTTGTGTGTAGTTTATTACAGAGAGCATCGAGCACCATATGTCATTTCACTTTTGGGAAAAGATGTTTGATGTTTACCTAGATTAGATTAGCATAGCTGCACCTAAAATCATGAAAGCAAATGGTGCTGAGTATCTGTGTCACCAGCCAAATTGTTAGCCTGTTCATTCCTGGGGATGCCCACATGATTTGGGGCCCAGCGAAAGACAACAGAGCAGGAGCACAGGAAAGGGCACAGAGGTGGTCATAGATGGCAGAGACCAAAGGGGGACGAGGGCAGCATCAGTTAATGGGTTGCAAGCTGCATATTGAGCCAGATATATTAAAACACTATGGAGGGAGGCCTAAAAAACAAAATGGAGGGCCCTGAAAATGGCAAGCAACTCTGATGTGAACACACTACGTAATACCAGCAGTAAATGGTGATTTGTGCAATAGGAGACAAAAGCATACACCCCCCCCCCCCCACAAATTTACCATTTTAGAACTATCATTGTTGAAGATGATAGCATCCGGGAACTCTTCAAGGACAGAATGTACAAGATTCCAGAATATCATAGGGCAGACGGAGATCCTAGGACCGTCAAATAGGTCAGTCTGCATCTGTGGTCAAGGCTCCATCACCAGCCGGTGTGGCCAAGCAGTTCTAGGCACTTCAGTCTGGAACCGCGTGACCGCTACAGTCACAGGTTCGAATCCTGCCTCAGGCATGGATGTGTGTGATGTCCTTAGGTTAATTAAGTTTAAGTATTTCTAAGTTGTAGTGGACTGATGACCTCAGATGTTAAGTCTCATATTGCTCAGAGCCATTTGAACCATTCGAGGGTCCATCAAATTGGGCTGGGCGGGAAGGGGGAGGAGGAAATACACAAGGCCATTTCCAGTGAGTAGAGATGAAAATCCGGACAGAAGGAAGTGAGATGCACTCCAACCAGCAATCCCACCCTATGGTGGGTAGCAGGAGGGAGACATACCTCATTTGCAAAGAAGATGGGGTACAAGGGATCATCAGGGTATCACCAAATGGCTGTTGCATAAGAAACCAGGAGTTGGCTCGGTCATACATATAGAGAGGGAATCCCTGCTTCTGCAGGGTGATTGTTGACAAGACTAGCGCAAAACACACATAAAGCCAGATGAACCCCATAACAATTAAGAGGGTCAAGTAGTTTCAGAGTGGAAGGAACCACTGAGTCATAAACCTGACAGCCATAATCTAGTGTGGACAAAACCTGAGCATAGTAAAGATGGAGAAGAGAAGCTTGATCTGCATCCCAAGAGGTGTGGCCAGGGGCAGATAGCATTAAGCTTCCACATGCAGGGTGTCTTCAGGTGGAGAATATGGGGCATCCATGCCAGCTTTTTATCAAAAGTAAGACCAAAGAAACAGGACTGTGCTATAGCATTGAGGCTTCGGTTGCCTAAATAAAGTCTTTGATCAATTGGTGCTGAGGGTAAGCAGCAAAAATTCGTGACGAGCATTTCGTAGGGAGAAAACTGGAAACTGTGGGGGAGAGCCCATGCAGAGGCCAGGTGGATGGCAGATTGTGAAGGGATGGCACCCACAAGCCAAATACAGTTGAAGACCCTGAGTAGATGATGCCTATGGGTAATACCCAAGTGTTGGATAATCTGGTTGTGGTTAGAATCTGAGCATGGTGCCATGTTGTGAAGAGGTAAAAGCTTGCTGGAATTGCCATTCAGTGAAAGGTTCATTATAGGATTCTGCTCAGTGGGGGATGAACAGAAGTGGGTTTCTTCAACTCAGTGTTTCTGGCAGAGGAAGGTAGCAAGATAGGAAGAGGACACTGAAGCTGTTGCAAAGTGTGTTCCGAGGTGTTCTGCAAGGACCAATGAATCAGTATATGCAGCACCCCATAGGATATGGCCAGGAAGGTTGAACAACACCCAGAAGGGTGGGTGTGGCAACTACAAGGGAAGAGGAAATGAGAAGTGGATGGGTATAGAGTAAAGATACAGTTGGAAGGGGGAAAGGACGCAACAGATGAAAGAAGAAATTGACAGTAGGTTGTGTTAGGTAATATTTTTGGTGAAAATCAATATAAGATAGAAAATCCAATGGATTTTAACTCTATCTCCTTTTCTTTTTTATAAAATGAGTGATCTTGTGAGAGTGGAGAGTGACAATCATGACAGTTTGCCCACTTAGGTAGTGGAATACAGGGGCTTCCCACACGGCATGTGTGGCCACAGTCTTCACACACAGGGTCCGCCATACACCAGGAACACTTCGGATCAAAACATAAGTGCCACAAGCACCTTACAGGTGGAGGAATGCACGGCTTCATGTCACATTGGTAACACACAATCTTGACCATCTATGAAGGCTTACCCCCTCAAAAGCCAGAATAAAGGGGCCTACAATTGTAGTGGTTTAGTGGTTGTATTTATGACCCTCCTGGGAATGTTGAACAAAATAAATGTGTGGTCACTCCAGATTAGACTGGAGTTCGTCATCATTTTGTAGGATGAGGTCTATGAAACATCACTCCCTGGAGCATATTCAGAGACTGGTGAAGGGTAATAGACACCTGGATGTCACCAGGGTGATCACAATCGTGGAGGGCTGTAGACTGGGCAGCAGGAGAAGTTTTGATGAACAGCATGTCCAACTGCATCTTACTGACAGAATCCACCTCTATGTTGCCCTCAATATTCTCCACAAAAACAATGGCTTTGTGGAGGTGAATGCGTCCCTATCCCTTCTAGTACAGTCAGTTAGAGGGGCCAGGGTTTCATTCCAAGATGGCAAGCCTGGCCCTCTTCCCAGGGTGTAGCCAAGGAAGGGAAGGCTGCAGGGTGATACGAACCAGCATTCAATGATACACTACCACTCAAAGAGATGGCCATTAGAGAATATCCATATGCCAACCATCTTCCTCAATACCACCCACTCCGATCAGGGGTTTTGCCCATGGGCATTCGCCAGCCACAGCAACAGCTCTGTAGCACAGCGGTAATTGCTGAGACTTCCACTGCTCCAGGACGACAAGCAACCACTCCTTTGTACACACATGGAGGGAACAGCTCACATATAAATAGTGTGTTTACTGTGTTGTCAGGAGGGGCTCAGCCAGATGGGTACATAACAGCCCCACCATTTGGACAGCCTGAACATGCTTGTTATCTTACATGATGGAGGGGGTTATGGCAGGGAAGGAAGAGGGGGGAGGGGGAATCCATGCCATAGATGGTAGGGAGAGAGTTCTTCCCCAAATGGCACACATTAAAGATAGAAAATTTAGAAGTGGAGGCCAAATCCTAAGGGTGGGCCCAAAAGGATGAAAGGTAACAAGCGAGAGGTACAAAATCTCAAGCAGCACAGAGAATTTTTTTTTTTTTTTTGTTTTTTTTTTTTTTTTTGTTTGTGGTTTTAGGGCGCAAAACTTCTATGGTCATTAGCGCCCAGCCCGTGACGTAGGAAACAGGAAAAAAACGAAATTTAAAATCAGCAGCAAGGGGAACAAAGTCATAAAATTTGAGAAACTAAAGGCAGAAGGAATGCTTAAAAATCCACTAGAGAGAGGGGTTGGTTGTCCCCCCAAAAAAAAAAAAAAAAAATCAAATGACTGATGTCATTTCACTGTCACTAATAAACTGTAGAACGCGGTCAGCCGAGCGCGTGTCATCTGCTAAAATCAACGATAGATCAGGCGATAGCTGTAGATGGGAGCGTAACGGATTAAAATAGGGGCATTCAATTAAAAGGTGTCTGACCGTCCACAGCTGAGAGCAGTGGGGACAGAGTGGGGGAGGAACACCGCTTAAAAGATGTCGATGGCTAAAAAGAAAATGCCCTATCTGGAGTCTAGCTAAAATTACCTCCTCCCGACGATGCGTTCGGGAGGAAGAGGTCCAAGCGCAAGGAAGGGCTTTCACTTCCCGCAATTTATTATGGGGAAGTGTTGATCAATGCGCATGCCATAAATGAGCAACTTGGTGACATAAACCGCTCCGTAGATCGGTAAACGGAAGAGACTGAGTAGCTGGCCGAGGAAGAGAGACTGCAGCCTTGGCCGCTATATCGGCTGCCTCATTCCCACAGATACCAGCGTGTCCCAGGAGCCAGAGGAACGCCACCGAGACGCCCCCCAGGTGGAGCAAGCGCAGACAGTCCTGAATCCGGTGGACCAGAGGGTGCACAGGGTAAAGAGCTTGGAGACTGAGGAGAGAGCTGAGAGAATCTGAGCAGATTACGTACTGTATCCGCTGATGGCGGCGGATGTAGTGGACAGCCTGGAGAACAGCGTAAAGCTCCGCAGTATAAACCGAACACTGGTCGGGAAGCCGAAAGTGATTTGGGGTGTCGCCAACAATATAGGCACTCCCTACACCTAATGATGTTTTCGAGCCGTCGGTGTAAATAAATGTGGCTTCCGTCATTTGTGCACATAGAGCAGCAAATGCCCGATGGTAGACAAGTGTAGGGGTACCATCCTTGGGAAATTGACATAGGTCTCTGAGCAAGTTGATCCAGGGATGGAGCCAAGGCGGTGCTGTACCCCAAGTTGTCAAGAAGGTTTTAGGAAAGCGGAAGGAGAGAGAATGGAGCAGTTGACGGAAGCAGACTCCCAGGGGTAGTAGGGAGGAGGAGCGGCTTGCATACCCGACATCAAAGGAGGTGTCGAAAAAAAGGTCATGGGCTGGATTAGCAGGCATGGAAGACAGATGGCTAGCATAACGACTCAGAAGGACTGCCAGCCGATTGGACAGCAGAGGTTCAGCAGTCTCAGCATAAAGGCTTTCCACAGGGCTGGTGTAAAAAGCTCCAGACACTAAACGTAATCCACGGTGGTGGATAGAGTCGAGACGCCGAAGAATAGACAGCCGAGCAGAGGAGTAGACTATGCTTCCATAATCCAATTTCGAGCACACTAAGGCGCGATAGAGGCGGAGAAGGACCACTCGGTCCGCTCCCCAGCACAGAGAATGTGGTGGATAGCCAGGTGAAGGCAGTGGGGAAAAAGCCAGGATGTGGGGGGAGAGGCTAAGTGAAGGAAATGCAGCCCAGGAAGGAAGAATGAAGAATGGGCTGCAATACCTCGGAGCCTCACATGTGCCACGCATGAGCTCATGAAAGAACTATGGGCTCCTGGAAAGGGAAAGGTGGGGGGCCTCCCTCTCTGACCCCACTTCCACAGAGGCTAGTGAGCTATAACAAACAATACATTCCCAGTCATGGACTATTTTCTGCACCTGTGACTTACAAGGCTGTGGTTTGTTCATTGACATCCCTATTTGTGGGCAATGTTTATGCTGACACTTTCAAACTGTATTGCTTCTCCACCAATGATGTACTGCATTTAGTTCCAGATCAAATTTAATTCCAATAGTCAGATGCTCTGTGCCAAATTTTCTGATCTGTTTTCTCCAGAGCTGGATTGTGGAACAGAATTTCAAGCTCATATTACGTTAATACAATTTGCCCATCCCCATTTTTTATGGGTCCCCCTGGTACTGGTAACTATATGGAGTTAAGAAAAAGCAGAATTAGATCATCTTCAATCCCTCAATGGTATTTGTTCTCCTCCTTCATGTGAATCATAAGCACCACTAGCAATGGTAGAAAAACATGCTGGTAAATTACACCTCTGCAATTACTCTAAAAAAATCTATTAATGCACAGTCAATCATTGACACCTACCCTCGGCTGTACCCTGGGCAAGCTGTTGGCAAAATTATTGGGGGTCTTATTTTTCAAAAACAGAGATACATCTATCAGCTGCTACTTGACAAGTAACCTGAACACCTTCTAGTTACCTATAATCCATTTAGCCCTTATCTATACCAGTCTGTGCCTTTTGGCATAGCAACCTCACCAGCTAGTTTCCAATGCATTTTACAGCCACTTATTGCATCAGTTCCAAACTGTCTCAACTATTTAGACAGCATAGTAGTATCTGGTGCCTCTTCAGAGGAAAATTTGCAGGAATTTCATGCTTTATTTTCTGTTTTACGGTCTGGAAGATAAAAGTGCAATTTGGACAAGACACAGGTTTTTCCAACCATCCATTATTTATTTGGATTTTTAAATGTCATGAGCTGGAATTCATCCATGGCACCAGCATATGGATGCTATTGCCACACTGCCACACCCCACATCTCTTACGGAATTACAGGAATTTTTATTCAAAATTGTGCACTACCCAAAATCAGTACAAGATGCTGCTACTGTGGCACAATTATTCCATGCATTATTATGTAAAGATGTTCCTTTCCATTAGTGCCCAGCTTGTGACCACACATTAAAATTTAAGCTGCAGTTGCCTACTTGTTTGGTCACTTTCCTGCAGAACCAGCCACTTCTGTTTCTGACGGACACATCTCAGTTTTTAATTGGCACCATTCTCACTCAGAAGTATGCAAACAGATCCAAACACCCTTTGCATATGCCTCTATCTCTTTAAATTCAGCACAATAAGCATGACAGTTTTATTCTCAGACAGAGAAAGAGGCTTCAGAAATTGTGTATGCCCTAAATTATTTCATATTTTTCTATACGGTTCTTAGTTTCACCTGATTACAGACCACAAAATACTGGTATCTCTTTTTAACCCTTTGGTATTCTTGGCAGAAGAAGCCACACATAACTTTCAGCATTGGGCTCTTTTCCTATCAAAATTCAAATAGAGATACATTACCAACCTATGGTGCAACATGCTAATGTTACTCTGTTTTCATTTAGCCATGGAAGAACAAAATGTTGTTGATGCTTTCCCTATTACTAGCACTAAATTTGCAGCTGTGGTAGCTATCAATCCCGTGTTAAGCAAAGTTGTTTCTTTTGTGCAACATGGCGGTCAAACAAGCCTCTGGGCCATGCTTCCGATACTTTGAGAAATTATTTTGCATTACAAATTTATCTTTCTGTTTGGGATGGAGTGGTGATGTTAGCTACAGAGAACACTGCTCCCAGGTTGTAGAGCCCTCCATCCTTCGCTGTGACGTTGTGTGTTTATTGCATGGTTACCACTAGGGTGTGTCATGTACAAAAGCATTAGCATGTAGAAATATTTCCTTGCCAGACATTGATGGGCAAATGGTGAAGATTGTAATGGCCCAACAACAGTGTGACACCCATCAGGAGGCTCTGCGCACTTCCTTGTCACCGTTGACAGATCCATAGCAGCCATGGGAACAAATTTGTGAACATTTTTCAGGTCCTTTTCTAACTTTCTGTGCTTCCATAAGTGGTGCATTGTCCAGCTACTTCTCCACCGCAATAACTTCAGCTTTATCAAATATTTTTGCAACAGAAGGTCTTCCATATATTAGTTACAGATAATGTCCTCCAGTTCATATCTCAAACTTTACGGTGAGCAGAAAAGAAACTGACATAAGAACAGTGCTCACTTCATTGAATGGAAGAGGTGAGCTGTAACTACCAATTTTGTGTGTGCATTGTTTTGTAGTTTGCATGTGAAATTTGTGTTTGATTCAGCCATTAGAGACCACCTGGCCTGCTAATATGACACCAGTTGCATATGCAGCCTGGCGGCTGTGCCCCCTGTAGGAACTAGTGAATACACAGGCCAGAGCATCGGTCTCCACTGGCCACTTGTGCATTGCTAATTTTACTGTACTTTGTCTTCCTAGTGTGTGAACTGTTTGAGCACTAAATTAGTGTTTTCCACTAACAACAACTATGTCTCATCACTTGTCATAATGTTTTTGAGAAAAGAAATGTCCTCATTTTGCATTTCAATCAACTCGCAAAAGCGTCCAAGCATCATTGTTTTTTTTGGGAGAAAAGGTTTGCGGGACAATTTTTGCACAAACCTTTCTCTTCTTCAAAAGATTCTGGTGAACATATTACACACATGATTTAGGGATGTTGGTCAAATGTGATTTGTGATGAGAACAACGCTGGCATGATGTGACCACCCATCCACTGTTTAACACTCTCTACTTACAAGTGACTGGTCAGATGCACATCTATTGTTCAGTGTTGTTAGTTCAAGCTGCCAGCATAATACTCCACTGTTGGTACTGATTCACTGGCAATAAAATAGGTCTCTGTACTTTTTGGATTAATGGTGTATTTCACTATTTCAAGTGCAAGTGCAAATACGGATCATTTTTATGGATGCACAAGCTAAAAATTTTGTGACCAAATTGAAGATGAATATAAATAATTCCATTCAAGATTTTTTTTGCATTAAACTAACCACTGTATTATTCACTTATGTTAGATGATAGATTGAAGCAGATTCAATGACCAAAGAATATTACAGTTGTCTTGAGAATGGTGGTGTGGCTCCAAAAGGCAGTGTACTGAAGTGGAATAATACAGTAGTTTTGCTCAAGACAGTTCATTACTAATGAAAACATTCAACACAGTCATGCAAAGCCCTGGATGAGAAATTTGTCAAATATGTAAATAAATAAAAACCAAACTGTTCCTCTTACAAATATTACTATATGAAACACATTATTGTAAAAAGTATTTTATCAATAATCTGGTTTCTTCCTACATAATAGTCATAACATTTTAGATATATGGCAAACCCAATATCCCCGTTATGACATGTAATAAAAACACAAATCTTTTAACACAAGTTATGTGGAAGTGTTAACATGTAATGACAGCTGAATCTAATCTCATTTCATTTCATTTCATTTATTTGGAAACAATTTGTCACACACAGTACATTGTCAGAAGGTGTAAATATAGAAATATAAAAACAAAATTTGTCTTGCAGGATATTTTATCTGTTGTATTCAAACCTAAAAAAAGGCATAGCCACCTGTCACCAATCTTTAACATGCCAGTTACTACCTACTAGAAACCCACACTCAGGACTCACCTCCAGCTGTTGCACTTTTTCGCCAATGCTGGCAGGGTCACACGGACAGTAGTGTTCAGTAGATTCCTGGTCCAGGAGGCACTGCAACATCTGCATCACCACCTTGACTCTGGCCAAATGTGTTGGTGTCCAGTTCTACCAGAGACTGCTTGTGTAAGAGGTCTTTGACACCCATAAAATCTTTCTGCAGTCATCTGACAGCAGGAGTAGCTGTAAAATAAGCATTACAGTTAAAATATCTTAGTACTGAAGTCACTCTCATAATATAAGGAAAGGATGTGAGAGAGGGTATAGTTTTCTACAATTAGCCACAGCTGATTTAAAAAAAAGTGTTGGCATAATTCAAACACTTAAAACATTTGTTGGGTCCTTTTTTAAATTGTTACATTGCAAGTGGCTTCTTTTTAAATAAGAAAAAATAAAGATGATGATTACTAGAAACAGAAAATGGAGCAGGTTTACTTATAAAGGTTTTGCTTCTTTGGTCAATGCCACATCCCCCACCCTTCATAGAGCAGAATGGCTTTTATTAATCACACCCCATTTCCTCCCATTTCACTCGCAAGTTCGATGTGTGAATAATAATTGATTATGTGCCTGTGTGATTGTCATCATTTCTAAATTAATTCTCCCATTCCACATATATAATATATACATAATATTATTGAAAAATATTTGTAAATACTTCCCAGATAACAGGATCACAGCTTTCATATAATGACTGTTGTAAGAGAAATTTAGCACATTGATTTTTCAATTACTAACCTATCATTAAGAAACTGGATAAGAAATGTGTAATGTCCAATCTCAATGAGGAACTTTAATCTCTCAGCACAGGACAAGAATGTGTAGACAAACTATTGCCCAAGTTTAACAGAATAGCCGATGACATGCTGAATAGATATGTACCCTCTACAAAAGTTCATAAGGAGAGGGAATTCCATCGTATATAATCACTGTAAAGAAACTTCTACAGAAACAGAGATTAATGCAAAATAAGTGTAAAACAAAGCATAGGGCTATAGGCAGAGAGCTGCCTGATGAAATGCATTTAAGAGCCCAATGCATGATGATTCCATTGACTATCATAACAGAATATTTTCAAATGATATCTCATAAAACCCAAAGGGATTCGGGTTGTATGAAAAGGTTGTTAGTAGCACCAAAGTTAGTGTCCAGTCCCTAGAGATTCAAACAGGAACTGAAAATGAGGGTAGCAAGCAAAAGCTGAAATGCTTAACACTTTTCAAATATGAATTTAAAAAGGAAAAACTCATGAGAATTGCCCCAGTGTAATCGTCGCGCATACAAAAAGATGAATGGAACAAGTATTAGGTATAAGTGGTATTGAACAACAGCTAAAATTGTTGAAACTAAACAAAGCTGCAGGGCTTGATGGAATCCCTGCCACATTCTGTACTGAATTTGTGGCTTAGTTAGTCCTCTTAAACCTGCAATCTATTATAGATCCTGTGAAGAGAAACCGATGCCCAGTTGTTGGAAATAGGCAGAGGTCACATCTGGCTATAAGAAGGGTAGTAGAAGTGAGCCAAAAAACTACCTTCCAATATCCTGGACATTGATTTTTTGTAAAATCTTGGCAAAAATTTTGTGTTCAAAGATTATGAGGTATCTTGAATAGAATGACCTACTCAATACTAACCAGCATTGGCTCCAAAAACAGTGATTGTGTGACACCCAATTGGCACTTTTCTCAGATGAAATAGTGAACGTTTTGGTTCAAGGCAGTGAGATAGCTGTATTTTTTTTATTTCTGAAAAGCATTTGAATCAGTACCACACCTATGCTTCTTGCTGAAAGTTCAATCACATGGTGTATAAAGTGAAATTTGTGACTGGATTGAGGATGTTTTGTTTGAGAGAATACAGCATGTGTTTTCAGATGAAGTCATTGTCAAATGTAAAAGTAACTTCAGGTACCCCCCAAGGAAATTTTCTGGGACCCTTGCTGTTCATGTTTTATACTAATGACCTTGGAGACAATACTAATAGTTACCTCAGAATTTTTGTAGATGATGCAGTTATCTGTAATGAAATATTGTTTGAAAGAAGCAACATAAATATTCATTCAAAACTTGATAAGTTTTCAAAGTGGGGCAAATATTGGAAACTTTGTTTGGATATGCAGAAATGTAAAATTGTGCACTTCACATATGAAAAAAAATGTCACATCCTCGGACTATGACATGAATGAGTAAGAGCTGGAATCAACCAATGCATACCAATACCTGGATGAAACACAGTTTGGTACATGAAATGGGATGATCATATATGCTCAGTCAAGAGTAAACCAGGTGGTAGACTTCAGCTGATTGGTAGAACACTATGGAAGTGCAATCAAGCTACAAAGAAAGTTGCTTACAAATCACTTTTGTGACCACAAACCATTTTCTTCACATTGCAACTACATTTCCAAATGTAGACCAAATCATATATCCAAAGCAACACTAATGACTGTCAGTGCAAGGAAATATAATCAATGCTATAATTATCCCAATTTTAAAACGTAACAGAAAAATGCTATGTATCTGTACAATAATTTCTCTACAATTTTTGTATTTATACAGAAAAGGTATAACTACATTTAAATGTTTATTAGTGCCTGTAAAACCCAAGACATATTTGCATAACTGCATTTATAGTTCTAAATGACCTCTATTAAACTACAATTCAAAGATTGATCAATTGAATTTGACTAACTTCATTAATGTCATATAAATGGCAGTTCTTATTATGTCTTCACTTATCTCCTTTATTATAAAAACTAAATACAACTAACAAAACAAAACATAATTCCAAGAACTAAAGTTATTAAAACAAAACAGTTAAAATGACTAGTAAATGTGGCATTACCAGCATTCTGTAAAGTGTCCATTTTTGTGTGCAAAGGAAAGGGAAATGCATTGTCAGTTGGTTAGAGAGGGACATGAGTGGTGGAAGCTAGTAGCTTCTTATGCTTTGATGCTTGGCTATGCTGCACAACAAACTGTGTTTTTATAAACTGTGGTTGATATACAGCAGTAATGAAGGGATGACATGTCTTTTGGATATAAAAAAATGAAAAACATCTTGTGTCCAGTTTAATAACTGAACAACCCACTGCCCAACTTTTGAAAACAGCTGAAGAAACCAAAAGCAGAATGAGGCACCAACCAAATAAGTAGGAAAATCTGAATTCTTTAAATTTCATGTATTTCTCTCATCACATAACTACAAGCACTTACACCTAAAAATATGTACTATCATCATTGTCAGAAGAGCTAGCCAGCAGTCTAATACTTTTAATATACAAGAGGGGTTGAGACTAGGAAACAGAATCAGTTTTAATCCTCATGACCAGTTTCTTGAGGCTCTCATCACATTAGAAACTGAAATCCTACTCAAGATAGAATCATTGCATAATTCATTGCTTCTCAAAATTAGGGAACTTCCCTGCATCTTATTTCAGATTTTTGTTTTCCCTTTTGTTAATTCTCTTACTTTTCTAGTGTGAAATATGAAACAGATTGTATTGGCATAAGCTTAAGGGATAGATGGGAATGTATGGTTCCTCAATTTTTTCTGGAGAAAGTCAATCCCTTCAGTCACTAGCAGTGCCACTTTTTTACATACATGTGGTACTTTGAGCCATCAATACTTATTACAATACAACTTCCATGGTTATAGTTTAGATCAAAATGAAAGTATTAGACAATTTCAAGACATGACATGGACCCATAGCATACAACATGACACCAAATATTTGGTCACTTTAGTAAGAGGTACCTTTCTGCAGTTTCTACATCGACTGTGATAGCACCTGTCCATACGCAGTACGGTTTGGAACTGACCATTAAGTGTTTTTTTAGACAGAGCTGTAAGCATATCAACATGAAGCCCAGAACTTGAGATTAATGCATCATCTTAGAAATTATAATGACTTTAAACAAACTGTAGTAATTAAAACAGTTCACAAACTTCTAAGTGCAAGAAGCTACTGACTGCTGTACAGCTACAATTTTGGATATCTTGTACTATGAAATTATGTTCTGGCTCATGAATGTGCATACTTTATTAAAAACTGTTGATAATTAAATAGATAATAACAAAGTACCTGTTTACTAAACAGCAGTAACACAAGCAGTGAAAAGAAAAATAAATCTTGCTACTTTTCAGGACCATGGGCTCCTTCAACTGTTAGGTGGCATAAAAAGGTTGGAGCAAATGAGAATTAGCAAAGCAACAAAAGACTCTGGTGTAAGGATGGAGTCTAGAACATAGAGACAATGAAGAACAGAATTTCTGGAAAATGGGAAGCAACAACAGTTAGCAATCCTTACCACTCTTACATTGAGTGAAAGAAAATCATGTTCTTAAAGTTAACAACTTCACATCTTGCACTGCTGCTGGCCGGTTACACAGAAAAATGTTTCTGTTGCTGCTGAATTGAAGTTTCAGTTTCCTAGATATCACTGCTAAGAATATTCAACCTTTTCCATGTATTAAGCACACAGCAGCAAAAGAACTGCAACTCCTTTCCATCCACAGGACACAAATTGCTGTATTTTCTATGCTCTATTATTCACCCAGAATTATTCCGTAGAGCCCAGTATATCCAGCATCATTTGGAAGTTTTACTGCAACTAGAGAGAAAGCTCCAACTGAAGATAGCAAGCTGCAAGAACCTCCAGCAGGTAATTTCACAGGCGAAGGACATTGTCTTTCCTGTTAACAAGTTCAAGCTCTCACTTAGTAACTTAGCAACTGTGCAATCCTCGAATATTATTTCTGCAATCAAAAAATTACTGCAAAATCCATAACACAATTTTAAAAAATGAATAAATACAGGAAATCTGTCTTTTTAGTATCACCACACAGACATTATTTCTTAATTAACATTAAGTCTGATAACAACAGAAACAGAAGCAAAGCAGTGTTAATAATATTTTATCAAATGAAAATTGTGACAAATAAACCAGCAAGTCCTGAACATATTGTATCAAAACACTGTTTAATAATTGAAGTTCATACCAAATATACTGACAATACCATAAACTTAGACCATTCATGCAGACAGACAGCTTGTTGGTTGGCATGCCCATGTAGAATGCACCACAGTGGTTGCAGCTTAGCTTGTAAATCACATGACTTGTTTCACAGGTAGCCCTGCCTTTGATGGGATAGGTGACGTTAGTGAGCGGACTGGAGTAGGTGGTGGTAGGAGGATGTATGGGACAGATCTTGCATCTAGTTCTATTACAGGAGTATGAGCCATGAGGTAAGGGATTGAGAGCAGGGGTTGTGTAAGGATGGACAAGTATATTGTGTAGGTTCGGTGGACAGCGGAATACCACAGTAGGAGGGGTGGGAAGGATGGTGGCTAGGACAGTGAAGTAAGCCCTCCGTCTAAACTGCAACTCTTCACTGTCCGCCACTCCCACCATACTATCCCTTCCCCTCCCCGCCCCAGCCTCCTCCTTAAACCCACCCAGTCGGTACTCCCACCATGCACTGGTGCTACTGCTCGCAGTGTGGTTTCAGCTCTTTGAGACTGCAGGCATGTGCGCAAGTTGCGCTTTCGTGTGTGTGTGTGTGTGTGTGTGTGTGTGTGTGTGTGTGTGTGTGTGTGTCTACTGCTGACAAAGGCCTTAATGGCCGAAAGCTAAGATTATGTGAATATTTTTATTGTGCCTATCGCGACTCAGCATCTCCAGTATATGGTGAGTAGCAATTTTCCTTCTCCGCATTGTTACATTCCATCCTGGATATTCCATTGTTTGAAGGTGCGACTTTTTTCACACTGAACTACAATACTTAGGGTTTGCACCGCCTCCAGCCTCATTTGTTGCAATCTGTGACCTGTCTGTTCCTCGCAATGTGTCTGAACTTCAGTCAGTACTAGACAAGATGACATACTACATTCAGTTCATACCCAGTGCCACACAAATTGTGGCTTCATTGCATTGTTGGCATCGCAAAAATGTATCTTTTTTTGGGCTAAGACCTGTCAAGACAGATTTTGGAAACTCAAAAATGCCTTGCTTAGTGACAGATGTTTAGTGCATTCTGACCCAGCAAAACCAGTAGTTTTGCGAGTTGATGCTTGTTCCTAAGGAATCAGCGCTGTGATTTCACACAAATTGGTTAACAAGACAGACCCATTGCTTTTGCCTAAAAGCTGCTCATTCAAACTCAGTGCAGGTATTCTCATATAGAAAAAGATGCTCTCACTATTGTTTACGGTGTGACCAAATTCCTTACCTACTACAGCTAGAAAAGCACAGACAAGAAAAGATGAACAAGTCTTACAGATCACATGAGGATTGGGGGAAACGACAGTAACAGAGAAAGAGCGGGTAGGGCCAGGACTGCTCCGGATTGCCAAGCCAAGATAGCTGCAGCTCAGTCTGGGCAAGGAAGACAGAATTTTCTGCCAACCCCCAAACAGGACAGTGAAGTTAAATGATCCTTCCTTAAAGAGAGTGGTAAAAGCCTGCTTCATGAAAAAAAACATAAAACTAAGTCAGATTCTGGGTAATGGTCTCCTGGCACCAGGGCAGTGAGTCACGGAAGCTATGAGTCTGCCACAGAGTGGCTAGTTTGGGACAGTCCAGCAAAATGTGGACCCCTGTCATATGGGTGCCAAAACAACAGTGGGATGGGTCCATGCTATGGAGGTAATAACCATGAGTTAGACAAGTATGGCCAATGGGGATCTTCTAAAGGTAGAAAGGTAGATTGCTTGTTAGAGGCCTGCATGGAGGACCTCCACAGATTCATAGTCTCCTTTATCACCCATAGTTAGTTTGGTGAAGTCATAATGAGCCATACCATATTCTGGGCACCTAAACGTAATGGTCTAATACCAACTGCAGGTCAGTTTCTGGAAAATTGTTCTTGAGAGTCAGTTTACTGGTAGCCTGTTTGGCCAAGTGTTCAGCAAGCTCATTCCCTAGGATCTAAATGTGGCACAGGTTCCAGATGAAGGTCACCAAGTTTACACATTGTTTGAGGCCATACAGGGAATCATGGATAACAATAACAAAGGTGTGGTGAGGGTAGCACTAGCTTGGTTTGCAAACTGCTCAGGGAGTGAAGGAATGGATATGCCCGAGAGCATGAGAGGTGGATACCAACTCTGCAGTGAAAACATTACAGCCATCTGGCAAGCAGAGCAGTTCAGAATGTCCTGCCCAAGTATAAGCAAAGCCTAGATGACCAGTGCCCACTGAGCTGTCAGTATAGACAACTTCTGAACTCTGGGATGCATCAAGGATGGAGAATAATTTGCAGTAGGGGGCCTTAGGATGGACCATGTGTTTTGCACATTGTGATAGGTCAAGATGAAGCTGAAGCCAAGGTATGCTCTGTGGAGGTGGGTCCAGAGGAGGCATGGAAGAGGGAAGAACTGAAGTTCAGAGGATCTACCAGATGCAGATTGCAATGGTAGTCCCTCATTGGGGCTGCCATTGCCGGAGATGGATTACCGTGTCTGGGTGGTAGTCAGATGCTTAGGGGCATTGCCAATGTGGGTAGTGTAATTGGAAAGCTGTTGATGGTGCCTGATCCACAGTGGAGAAATCCCAGCATCTATGAATAAACTCTTCACAGGGCAAGTCTGACAAGCTCCTGTTGCAAGTCGAACTCCACAGTGGTTTACTGTATCCAGTATCCACATGCTGACAGCGATGCCAAACATGTGTCAGATTCCCATAACCAAGGTGGGACTGTGCCAGGGCTTTGTAAAGTTGCAGAAAGGTACTGTGATCTGCAACTCAGCTGGTGGTACTCAGGTAGCGAAGAGTATTAAGGTGCAGTCAACACTTTTGCTTAAGCTAGCATTGATGGGGGAACCCATGTTGGCCAGGAATAAAAGGCCAGTCCTAGAAAGCAATAACTCTCCACCACATTACATGTTTGGTCATTGCGGTAAAGTTCTGGTTGTGGTTGAATGGTACAACATTGACAGAAGTACACGATGTTAGTCTCAGTGGCAGAAAATTGCAAGCCATGGGTGATGGCTCATGCCTGCACCTTTCCGATCCCATTCTCTTGGATATGGGGGATACTGTGGGAAGCACCAACACAAACCCAAAACAATAAGGTAAGACAGGAAGTCCTGGATGAAAATTGGGAGTGGAGTCTGGAGACCATAATCATCTAAAGTAGCAAAGACCTGGTGCCATAAGCCCTTGCTGGTTGAAGAAGACAACTTTAAGGTGTTGACATTGGGCAAATGCTGTTCAGATGACAGTAGTGGAATGGCCTTGGCAAAAACCATCCTGGAAAAGAGGCAAAAGATCACAAAACACATGGAGCCAACACAGCTGCCAGCTCACCATGCATTCTAGCAACTTACAGAGAATATTGGTGAAACTTATTGGGCAATAACTGTCAGTCTCTAGAGGCTGCTTAAACAGTTTCAGTACTGGGACAATGATGCTCTCTCGTCATTTCGATGGGTGCATGTCCACACTCAAGATGTGATTAAAGATGGCAGGATGCATGTTTGACCATTTGGTAAGTGCCTGATCATCTGGTTGTGGATGCATTCCAGGCCTGGGGCTGTATCAGGGCAGTGGAAGAGGGCATGGACGAATTACCACTCTCAGTGGAGCATTATATGGCTCCAGTTTTAGTAAAAGGTAATTGATTTTGCTCAAACCACTCTTAAGACACAAAAGGCAGGTTGGTAATTCTCAGACTCTGATGCTTGAGCACAGCGCAGAGCAAAATGTTTGGTGATGGCATCTGGGTTGGTGCAGTAGTCAGAAACATTCAAGTTAATTCCAAGTATACCTGCATGTGTCTGGTATCCAGAGATGTCTGAAATCAGCCCAGAACTGCAGAGGAGAGAGACATGGTGCAATAATAGAAACATAGCATTCCCAGCATTCTTGCTTTTGTCTTTTCGTAAGGGGGTGGACCCAGGTATGGAGACACTTAGAGGCAATGCATTGTTCCATTGATGGGTGCCACTTATGGTTTCGGAGCACCTGCCTACACTGTAATGGCCTCTGTGATTTCTGAGGACCACAAAAGTACTGTCTTCAGTTAGGGCAGGCCCAAGGAACAGTGGATGGCTAAATCAGCTGTTGAAAGAATGACTGTAGTTGTATGCTGGACTCCCTCATCAATATCTCCATGCAGCAGGGAGCCAATGTCAACAGCAGAGGTGAAAACATCCCAGCCAGCACTGTTAGCCCATCTGGGCAGGCGTCCAGGGGTGTGACACTGAGCAAGGGACAGGAAGATTTGAAAGTGGTCACTACCACATAGGTCACTGTGCAGCCTCCAGTGGATCGATGGGTAAATACAAGGGATGCAAACGGAAAGGTCTGTGGCCGAGAAGGTTTGTGTGCCACACTGAAGTGTGTTGGGCTACCATCACTCAAGAGGTAATGGTCAAGTTGTACTGGAGAGTTTTAAAAGTCTTTACCATGGCCAGTTACCAAGGTTCCACCCCACAAAAGGTTGTGGGCATTGAAATCACCGAAGACCCGCAAAGATGGGGGAGCCGAGATACCAATGCAAACAGTATGTTCTGAAGCACTTCACCTTGGAAGGGAGGTAAACATTGCAGACGGCAATAGTCTGAAATGACTATAACCAGAAAGTAACAGCCTCCAAAGAGGTGTTTTAAGAGACAGAAGTTTGTTGTACATAGTGCCTAGGACATAGTTCCAGACACAGCCTCAAACCCTGTGATAGGCAGCAGTATTGTAATATTTCTGGTATTTGAGAAGTGCTGGGGTCCGCATTACTGAAAACAAGTGGTTTTTCGCCAAGATGGAATCACTATCAGTCCTTGTACAGACCAAATGTTGCAGCAAGAATTCCTCTGCTTGCGCTTGGCCCTGTGCTTCACCCACAGTGTAGCCAGGGAATGGAAGATTTTAGGGTTGCACCTGTCTGCATTGAAAGGGGACTGAAGGGGACTGTTCTTTCATAGAGACTGTTGGGGCCCAAAGACACCAGTGGGAGATAACTTCACCTGCTTCATTTGGGGCTGATCTGTCACGATGCCACCAACTCTGAATGTGGCCTATCCCCATTCTTGCCCTCCAGACTCAAGAATGCCTGCCTGGTCAGTAATCCCTTACTTGGGGTACGATGCCCCAGTCATGCATAGTACATACTGCTTGGCAAGCACAGGGAGTTTTCAGCTCAGGCACCAACAGTGTGATCCCTGTGCTCACTGAGCAGGAAGCTTCTGACCCCCACCACCACTACAATGGGATGGCTACAGTGCTGGGTTTAAAGGTGTATGACTGCATGAAAAAGAAGAAGATGTGGATGGAAGGCATAAGGTAGAGCACACTATGGATTTGGTGACCTTTCCTGCACAATCCAGATATTTTGAAATTTTGAAAACTGGTGGCAGGTGATACCCATCAATGGAGCCACATATTTATTTGATGATATGTTGTAGAATATGCCAGAAGTTGTAATTCAAGGCTATATCATGGACCAAGTCCAAGCAGGATCGGCACCAAGGAAACCATCCAATGTAGTGGCAGAGGGAGAAACAGATAGTGGAAGTAAAAGCATGCAGCACAGAAATGAAGTAATGCTGCAAAGGTTGGTGACAAGTGGTATAAAAGGACATGCTCACAAAAGAGCTGCGAGCCCCTGGGATGATAATTAATATTAGTACTGATGGTTTTACGTTGAATTATCATGATAGGTTTGGTCTGTAGTCCACTGAGTATGTATTTCTTGTTTGTGGGATCCTGCCCACTCATCTGCTATAGGGTTCCTAAGTTGACAGTACTTAACTTTGCCTTTTCACAATGAAATGTTTCAATCAATTGGTGACATGCAAATAATCAATGTCCTTCAATGTATACTAAATCACAGCTGTATCTTTGGATCACGACTCATCATCTTGTGCAGGACTTCTAGTGTGGCCAAAGCTAGCTGGAGCAGCGGTTATATTCTCTTTGTATAGGTGCCACTCCTGTCGTGGTGTCATCCTAGTCAGTATTTGATTGGCTGACCATCTCACAACCTTCTCTGTTGTTACGTTCCAGGCCAATATGCCGGCACTTGACGTTACACCAGAACATTTCTCCTCCTCCTCCTCCTCCTCCTCCTCCTCCCCCTCCCCCCCCCCCCCCCAAAGTGAAGGACCATCATCGTGTAAGTGGTGCAACAATGGTGGGGGAGGATGGAGGGTAGATGCAGTGCTGGAGCAGAAGCTGTGACTGCTGGGGATGTCAAGCTTACAGTCGTACCCTGCCATCTGGCCTTCACTCAGGCAGAAACGTGCACCAGAGGTGTACTCGTCCAAATCTGGAGGACAATAACTGGAGAGGGAGGACGTTGACTTCTGCAATGTGGATGGGCCCAGCTCTATCGGAAACACAAAAGGTAGCAGAGGAGGTGAAGGCTTTGTCCCCATGGGGTTTTCCCACAGTGTCGTGATGACACCCTCTGGTGGCCATTGTGTCCATGCTGTCTTCTGGATCTGTGAATCTGGGGGAAGAGACACAGAAAGATCATCATGCACATGACAGTGGCAAAGTTGATTCTGATGTTGGCACTGCAAACCGTTTGGACCTGAAAGGAGACACATGCAAGCACCAAGTCGATGAACAACCTTACCTCACGCCCACAGTCTGCTGCCACTAAAAACCATGTGAAGGACAATATCATGTGGCATGAAGTGATTCTTGCTGTCTTCCTTCAATGATGGATGCGCAGTAGGGTGGAGCAGTGTCCTATGGTGGTGGCTATGAAGAAATTCTGTGGGCAATGGTCCAAACGATAGGAGGCAAGAAACAATTACAATGCTTGATCCCTGGCATGCGCGGAGTGAAGTTTAGCCATCTGCTGCTTGAACATTCTGACAAAATGTTCAGAGTCACTGTTTGACTGTGAATGGAATGATGCACTAGTTAGACGCTGTATGCCGCTGCATTCACAGTGTGTTTCATATTCATTTAACATGACCTGATGTCCATTGTCTGACACTATTACTTCAGGTAAACTTTTGAGGGAAAAAATTGAGGAAAAAACCTGAATCGTTCTATGTGATGCTGTCGAGTTCATTGACACAGCAAAAGGAAACTTGCTATAAGAGTCTATCACAATCAACCAACAAATGCTCCAAAATGGTCCCGCAAAGTCTACGGGCACACATTGCCATGGTGATTACAACTTAAGCCAAGCAGAGAATTTTTGTGGCAGAGTGGACTGATTTTCCACATATGCATGACACTGTTACTTCATCTGTTCTATTTTGGTGTCCATACCTTGCCAAGTACAGTGTCTGTGTACTAACTGTTTCATATGAACAATCCCCCAGTGGCCATGGTGAAGTAACTGCAACACTTTCTCCCCACCACCACCACCACCACCACCACCACCACCCACTCTTAGCTTTGGCGACCAGTACATGTGACTTGCCACTGTCATTTTGAACAAGAATCACATCTTTCTGTACAGCATGGCTATGCTGATGTGCGAAGCGTTGGTGCACTATAGTGTTCTTTATGCTATGCGAGGAATGAGGGCAAGATGTGTGAACATATTTTAGCAAAATGCTCAAATCTGAATCAACTTCCATGGCCTGTGCAATTTTCCTATAGTTCACTAGAAATGATTGAAGCAATTCAGGATCCTGAACATCAATGTGACAACAAAATGCAGCAGAAGTGTCAAATTCTGGATCAGGGGCAATTGGAAGACATGAAAGTGTGTCTTCATTACCATGTAGAGCCATCTGATGATATACAATCTCATATTGGTATTGGGACAACAACAGAGCCCATCTTTGTAATTTTTGGGCAGTTCATACAGGAGCTGGTTTTGTCAGATGAAATGAGGACTGCAAAGGCTTGTGATAAATTACCAAGAAGAATTTTCTGCCATACCAGTAATGGTGGAATTTGGTTGGCACCATACCCAATACCCAAAGCCTCTTTTTCGATTTGTGAATAGTTACACTGAGCTTTGGACAACAATTTTGATGTGAAAGCAGTAGGCCTGTCTTTGTCACCAATTATGTGCAAAAGCACTGCACCTATTCCGTAAGAGGATGTGTCAACTTGCAATACAACTGGTTTGTCAGGATAGAAGTGAGCTAAGCATCGATCACTGAGCAATGCATCTAAGTTTTTCAAAAGTTACATGGCACCCATCTGTGCAAACAAAGGGGACATTCTTGCAACGCAATGGAGTTGCAATTTGTGCAGCATCCTGTATGATCCAAATAAAATAGTTCATTTTCTCTAAGACCGATTGCAATTCTGTGGCATTGGAAGGAACTGGCAAATCTTGTATGGGTAACAAATGTGGCTGAAGAGGATATACATGTTGACTGTTTATGGCATGACCGAGATACTTAAACTCAGTTTTCATATATATAAAAAAAACAAAGATAATGTGACTTACCAAATGAAAGCGCTGGCAGGTCGAAAGACACACAAACACACACACAAAATTCAAGCTTTCACAACAAACTGTTGCCTCATCAGGAAAAGGGAAGGAGAGGGAAAGACGAAAGGATGTGGGTTTTTAGGGAGAGGGTAAGGAGTCATTCCAATCCCGGGAGCGGAAAGACTTACCTTAGGGGGAAAAAAGGACGGGTATACACACGCGCGCACACACACACACATATCCATCCACACATATACAGACACAAGCAGACATCTCACAAGCAGACATATTTAAAGACAAAGAGTTTGGGCAGAGATGTCAGTCGAGGCGGAAGTGAAGAGGCAAAGATGATGTTGAATGACAGGTGAGGTATGAGTGGCGGCGACTTGAAATTAGCGGAGATTGAGGCCTGGTGGGTAATGGGAAGAGAGGATATATTGAAGAGCATGTTCCCATCTCCGGAGTTCGGATAGGTTGGTGTTGGTGGGAAGTATCCAGATAACCCGGACGGTGTAACACTGTGCCAAGATGTGTTGGCCGTGCACCAAGGCATGTTTAGCCACAGGGTGATCCTCTTACCAACAAACACTGTCTGCCTGTGTCCATTCATGTGAATGGACAGTTTGTTGCTGGTCATTCCCACATAGAATGCATCACAGTGTAGGCAGGTCAGTTAGTAAATCACGTGGGTGCTTTCACACGTGGCTCTGCCTTTGATCGTGTACACCTTCCGGGTTACAGGACTGGAGTAGGTGGTGGTGGGAGAGTGCATGGGACATGTATTACACCGGGGGTGGTTACAAGGATAGGAGCCAGAGGGTAGGGAAGGTGGTTTGGGGATTTCATAGGGATGAACTAACAGGTTACGAAGGTTAGGTGAACGGCGGAAAGACACTCTTGGTGGAGTGGATTTCATGAAGGATGGATCTCATTTCAATCAAGGTAAGTCTTTCTGCTCCCGGGATTGGAATGACTCCTTACACTCTCCCTTAAAACCCACATCCTTTCGTCTTTCCCTCTCCTTCCCTCTTTCCTGATGAGGCAACAGTTTGTTGTGAAAGCTTGAATTGTGTGTGTATGTTTGTGTGTCTGTCCAGCACTTTCATTACTTTAGTCCTGCATCAGATAACACATGAAACATAGCACGCAAATTTGCAATGTGTTCTTCAGGTGTGCTACAACAATGCTGTCCAAGTTAGTTTGAACAGTATGGCACTTGTGCAGTCAGCTGTTCTAAATACCATTGGAAAATGGTGGGTGCAGAAGCACTGCCAAAAGGCGAATGCATGTATTTAAATAGACCCAAATCAGTATTCACTACACACACCTTTTGAGATTCTTCATCAAGCAGTATTTGAAGATACTTGTCATGCAGATAAGTTTTTGAAAAGTAGCGAACAGTACCAAATCTGTCCATGAGTTCCTCTGGCTGTGGCAATGGATAAAAATCAATCACAGTTTGTTGGTTATCGGCAGACGTAAAGTCAACAAAGAGGCAAATGTGACCTGAAGGTTTGGGGATCAAAACCAGTGGACTTGCCCACCAACTAGCATGTATGGGCGCCATACCTCAGCAATCTTGTAATTCTTCAAGTTCAGCAGCCACATAGTTGTATAATGCAATGGGAACAGTTCTGTCCCAGAAAAATTTCAGCTGTGTGTTGTCTTTTGTAGTAATATGCACAACAAAATTGTTAGCCTTGCCTAACCCTTCAGAATAGAGTTCAGGAAATTCTTTCAACAAGCTAGCTACACTGTCTTTCTGCATTGAATAGAGTCACTGACAACAAATTGTCCTGAATTTTAAAGCTAAACAAATAAAACGAATCAAGGACAAATATGTTCTCACATTTATGCAATTGTAGAACAGTGAAAGTCACAGTTCGCATATGTGATCGATAAATGGCACACAAAGTACATTTTCCAAGAATGGGAAGGTCTTGTCCATTATAAGCTGTTAGGTGCATGCTAGTTTCAGATAGGCATGGAGAGCCTCACAGTTCATGTTACGATTCAGCAATGTAACACAAGCACCCATGTCAAACTGAAATTTCACATGTTTACCAATAAGATGCAAATGAACAGAAAGCTTGTTGGTGTGGCGTAGTTCTGAAGTAACTGCTTGTTTGATAGTTTTGCTGATGCCTGCAGTAGGTTTTGAGTACACTGCATTGATTACTTGCGAAACTAGATTTTTGCGTAGGGGCCAAATTCTTATATTTGTTCTATTGCAAACATAGAGATTGCACATGTCCTTTCTTGCCACAAGCAGGACACTGATCTTTTCAGGAGGGGCAGTCTTGGCGTTTGTGCTGTGAACAACACTGAGGGCAAGACTTAGTTCTGTTTGCCTGTGTAGCCGCAAGCTGCTTACGCAGTGTGGAGCGTTGTTTACTCCGTGTGATGAGCACAAGCTGTTGCCGAATTGGCAAACAAGGAACTCAACCCGACAAATAGCTGGCTGCTCAAATTTATCAGCCAATGGTCACCTGAATCTTACTTATCTAGTATTTGCACTGCCTGGTGAAATGATGAAATGATGGACCCGACTGTATCAAAATATGTTCTCCGAGTTTGACATCAGGCATCACGTAACATAACATCTGAAATGAAGTTTTAGCTGCTACCACATTCACTTGTTGGTCATAATAGTTAGTGAATCTGTAACCTGTTCACAAGGAAGTTCACTCTGCGTGGAATTAGGGAACAACTTCCGAGATAAATGGAACACTGCACTTCCTACCATTAGGGATGTTTCACAGTACCTGGTACATTGTAAGCAATTACGTGGCCTTCAAACTGTTGCAACCACTTGAGCCATTCACCTTCCTGTTCATGAAACTGGCAAAAAGGCAGAATAGCTATAGGTGTTGGGGTTGGAGGTGCTCGTTCTGTCAGGTGCACAGCAATGGACATTAGCTGCTGCACTGTGTCGAGCAGTGTAGACTTTTGCTTAGTCTGGAACTGAAATATCCCTCTGCCACACACCATCATGTGGCTTGCGGAGTATGGATGTAGATGTATATGTAGATCTGCATTAGCTGCATTTCATTTAACACTGGTTGCTGTGGAAACTGAGCAGGTGGTGGGATAGATAAGGTGGGCATTTTGGAACAGAGAAATGCAAGAAAAGGACAAGGCAAGCAAGAAAAATAAGTACAAAAGCAAAGAAAATATCTGCAACACCCACCTGAAAACACTGATTAGCAAGTAGCACACCTGCTAGACAAGAGAGAGAATTAAGGTGTCAGTAAACCACAAAAGAAAATTCTGTGGCCACCAGCCACTGGGTTTCCTCCCGTAACTTATTGGCAATGTTGGATCCTACCCACTTGTCTTATATGGGGTTCCTAGGAAGCTGTTTTCTCAGATTACTAGACAATATTCAAGCAAATAATATTAAGGGAATGTATTACAGTAAATTAAATTGACAATAATTTGACTTTTCACAGTGAAGTATCGCAGGGAATTGGTGCCACGCAAATAATCAATGTCCTTCGATTTATAGAATTTCCATGCAAGTAAAAAGTATAGGTCACAAGTCATGGCTTAATTAATGGATCATGGTTCGTCTTCTAGTGGGGCACTAGTTCAGCTGAAGCTAGCTGGAGCAATGCTTATATTCTCTTCATAAAGGTGGTGCTCCTGCCGTGTTGTCCTAGTCAACATTCTATTGGATGAAGTCGTCTCACCGTCAGTTCAACAAAAATTTCATATCCTTCTGACAAAATCATAAAAGGTCATGCAATGCCCATAAATGGGTTCTTAATACACAATTAAGTCTGATATTTAATCTGCTGTTCATCTGAGAAAAACTAATTTAATCATTCATACAAATATTTCAAGTGCTAAACAACTTCTTCAATACATATTGTTCCTATTTCAAACCGTTTCTCTCTGAAAAAGGCTTTTGTTGCTGGGAGCCATGAAAGCCACTAGAGTGCTGGAAATTATGTTAATTTTTGTCCTTTCTTTCAAAAGAAGAATTTTTTTATGAGAAGTTAAAATATTTATTTATTTATTTGTCTTAAAAGGTTAAATTAAGATCTTCGTAGAAATGCTGCTTAAATAATCTGCCCGAGTGTCACAATAGTAGATGGCTGAGTGATGCAGGCTACTGTGGGTGCAGGAGCAATGGCTAACAAATGATGGTGCAGTTGGAATGGCCCGCTAGAGTCACACCTCGTGCAGTTTTTCTCTCACTGTTGACTTTGCCACCTGCAAAGCTGTTGTATAGCCTATTATAAACACTGTCTTTTTCACTGTTGGTGGCACATTTATTCTGTCTGTCTAAATTAGTAACTGAAAGTGAGGAGTAATATTTTGCTTTACACAAGTTAATCTTTTTAATCTATTTTCTTGAATCATATGAAAATAGTAACTTTCATGTTGTGGAACCATTGAGTGATCTTCACAGGACCACAGCTTTTGTATGAATAAATATGACAATTATTGTTAGGATGCTTCTTTCTCCTACACTGAATTAGAAAACATTGAGAAAATGCTCTGCCTTCAACATTCTAGCATTTCTTAACTTCCTTTATCCCTAAATACACAGCAGTTGCAGTGGCTATAGTGGCACACTAGTGAAGTAATGTTAATCCTATAACCAACAATCATGTGTCAAGATTTTTAGCTATATGGGAACCAAACTGTAATTTGCCACAGAAAATAATTATCATGTCTACATCTACCAAGCATTGAGAACTGGGGATTGGAGAAGCAAAATAATACATTTCTACTCATCATAAAGATGACAATGAGTCACAGACAAGCACAATGAAAAGATTCTTACGATTTTTTTCTGCCGACACATTCATCAGAAACGAAAACACAGTTTCATTCACTCCAGCAAGCACACCTCATGCACATGACTGCAATCTCTGGAAGCATGTAATGAATTACCACTCTCATGTTGAACACAAGCAGCAACATGCAGGGGGGCGGGGAATAGAAATGGCTATGGCTAGCAACATACGGGTAAATGGAGGGGGTTTGCTCTGTCTGCCACTGCCACTGCCGTATCTGGCAGTCTTCTTGCCTCCATCTAGTCGCTGAACTCTCCACCAGACAGCACTCGTATCTTCCATAATTGTATCTTGCAGTCACTTCCCCTCATGCCTACACCCAACTGCTGCTCTCATTCAACATGACATACGCACACTGGCGTGAACTGACAGAATTGGCAGTTATGTGTGTGTCACATCTGCCTGTAGCTATTTATGTAGGTTATTCACTAACTAATATTCCTATATTTTTTGCTTGCTGCATATTTATTGGGCCGAGTTAGAATTCAGTTTCAGTATTGGTCACCATTCATATTACATGTATTATTTTCTATATTGTTTTTCCTCACAATGTACGGACTTCTGCCAGTATTCTGTACAGCAACTATTTTCTATTGGTAAAAGCTAACGTGCTCTGCTCATTGGGTTCATCATCAACAACAATCAATGATAGGAAGACCTACCTACTGTCCACTAACTGCTCCTACAGTTAAGATAAAATGGCTTTTCTTTGAATTTTGTCACCTGTCGTGAACATTTATGGAATCTATCTTCAGCACAGCTTTGACTGTATAAAGGTGTTCATAACTGCGCGCGCGCACACACACACACACACACACACACACACACACACACACACACACACACACACACACACTTCCAATGTCCACTAATTGCTATAGAATCAATTGTCAAGCAGTAACGCAACAACCTGCATTAGTAATGAAGTCAGTACTATTCACAGTCTCAGGATAATGGCTACGACAGGACACCCTCAGTGTGTCTGATTACACAGTTCAGTTTCTCCACTTCTTAATGCTTTGAGAGAACATACCAAGCATCCAAGTATATTACCACCTGTATCATTATTATGCAGTGCAAATAAAAATTTAAGGATGTTATCACTCTTCATTTCTCCATGAACAAAGGATAAATAGTTTAATCTTTGAAAGGAGCTAGTGATGGGAGATGCCGAATTCTGTTGAGCAAAATGTATTATTACTCAAATTGTAACAATATTGACTGTATCAAAGGGGAAATTCTGTCAACAAAAGAACAAAATTACAAGGAGGCAGAAAGACTGTCACTATTTACCTATAAGTTTTTTTTGTTTTTTTTTTTTGTTTTGGTTTTAGGGCGCAAAACTGCTATGGTCATTAGCGCCCGGTCCATGACTTAGGAACCAGTAAAAAATGAAAAAAATTGGCGAAACTAAAAGCAGAAAGAAAGCTTAAAAATCCACTTCAGAAAGGGGTTGGTTGTCCCCAAAGTAAAAAAAAAAAAAAAAAAAAAAAAAAGAAAAAGACTTCAAATGACTGACGTCATCTCACTGGCACTAATAAACTCGAGAACGCGATTGGCCGAGCATGAGTCACCTGCTAAAATTGACGACATATCAGGCAACAGCTGTAGATGGGCGAGTAACGGAGTAAAATAGGGGCACTCAAAAGTGTCTTACTGTCCTCAGCTGAGAGCAGTGGGGACAGAGTGGGGGAGGATCTTTGCTTAAAAGATGTCGATGGCTAAAAAGACAGTGCCCTATCCGCAATCTACTTAAAATTATCTCCTCTCGATGACGCGTTCGGGAGGAAGAGGTCCAAGCACAGGTAAGAGATTTCACATCCCGCAATTTTTATGGGGAAGTGTCGACCATTGGGCATCCCATAAAAGAACAACACAACGATATAAAATGCTCTGTAGATCGGCAAAGGGAATCGATTGAATAGCTGGCCGAAGAAGAGAGACTGCGGCCTTGGCAGCTATGTCAGCCACCTCATTTCCACAGATACCAACATGTCCCGGGAGACAGAGGAATGCAACCGAGATGCCCCCCAGGTGAAAGAAGCACGGACAGTCCTGAATCTGGTGGACCAGACGGTGGACAGGGTAGAGAGCTTGGAGACTGACGAGAGAGCTGAGAGAATCTGAACAGATAACATACTGTATCCGCTGATGTTGGCGAATGTATTGGACAGCCTGGAGAACAGCGTAAAGCTCCGCAGTATAAGCCGAACACTAGTTGGGAAGCCGAAATAAATTGGGGGTGTCGCCAACAATATAGGCACTCCCTACACCTAAAGATGTTTTTGAACCATCTGTGTAAATAAATGTGGCTTCCTTCATTTGTGCATATAGAGCAGCAAATGCCCAATGATAAACAAGTGAAGGGGTACCATCCTTGGCTAATTGACAAAGGTCAATCTGATCTGGGGACGGAGCCAAGGTGGTGCTGTACCCCAAGTCGTCAAGAAGGTTTTAGGAAAGTGGAAGGAAAGAGAATGGAGCAGTTGACGGAAGCGGACTCCCGGTGGTAGTAGGGAGGAAGGGCAGCCTGCATACCCTACATCCAAGGAGGCATCGAAAAAAATGTCATGGGCTGGATTAGCAGGCATAGAAGAGAAATTGCTAGCATAACGTCTTAGAAGGATAGATCGCCGATCGGACAGCAAAGGTTCAGCAGCCTCAGCATAAAGGCTTTCCACAGGGCTGGTGTAAAAAGCTCCAGACACTAAATGTAATCCATGGTGGTGGATAGTCGAGACGACGAAGAATAGACGGCCGAGCAGAGGAGTAAACTGTGATTCCATAGTCCAATTTCGAGTGAACTAAGGCGCGATAGAGGCAGAGAAGGACCACTCGGTCCGCTCCCCAGGAGGTACCATTCAGGACACGGAGGGTGTTGAGGGATCGCAGACAGCGAGCACGAAAAATAGGAAACGTGGGAGGACCAGCACAGTTTTCTGTCAAACATAAGACCCAAGAATTTAGTGACGTCCGAAAACGGAAGGTTGACAGGTCCTAGATGTGAGGAGGGTGGAAGAAACTCCATACGTCGCCAAAAATTAACACAAACGGTCTTACTGGGAGAAAAACGGAAGCCGGTTTCGGTGCTCCAAGGATGGATGCGATCGAGACATCCTTGAAGACGACGTTCAAGAAGTATGGTCCGTTGAGAGCTGTAGTAGATCACAAAATCATCCACAAAGAGGGAGTCCGAGACATCAGAAAGGTGACAATCCATAATTGGATTTATGGCAATGGCAAACAGTACAACACTTAGCACAGAGCTCTGGGGTACTCCGTTTTCTTGGGAGAAAGTACAAGAGAGAGTAGTGTTCACCCGCACTCTGAATGTGCACTCTGCCATAAATTTGCGAAGAAAAAGGGGCAGCCGACCTCGAAAGCCCCAAGAGAACAGTGTACAGAGGATGCCTGTCCTCCAACAGGTATCGTATGCTCTCTCCAGATCAAAAAATATTGCTACTGTTTGGCGTTACCGGAGAAAATTGTTAATGATGTAAGTGGAGAGAGCAACAAGATGGTCAACTGCAGAAAAATGCTTTCAGAAACCGCACTTCGGCTGCACATTTCTATGGGAGAAACGCTGGTGGGTAATTTGATGAGTTTGAAATCTCAGCAAAGTGTTGACCCAATGAGTTAGAAATTCCGACGGGGTCCACTATTGCATCATGCACGACAGTGAGCCCAGAGACTGGGGAGAAACTAGGCGCGCCAGATAACCGTCGAATTCGACTCCAAACTTCCGAGGAGGGAGTAAAGGTGTTCAATGATCTAGTAAAGAAGTCCCAGCCTGCCTTCTTGCTATCGCGGGTGACGCGACGGCATCGCGCACGGAACTGCTTATAGCGGATACAGTTGGCCAAAGTAGGATGGTGGCAGAAAACACGAAGAGCATGTCGCCGCTCACGTATTGCGCTACGGCATGCCTCGTTCCACCAAAGAACTGGGGTGTGCCAGACAATTCGGAGGTGCATGGTATTGAACGTTCCGCAGCTGTAAGAATAACGTCTGTGATATGTGTGACCTCATCGTCAACGCTGGGATAGTGACTGTAATCTAATGTCGCTAGAGACGAAAAAAGTGTCCAATCGGCTTCGCCAAACTTACAGTGTCACACGCGCATATATGGCAGTTGAGGCTGCAGTCTAAAGACACATGGAAAGTGGTCACTCGAGTGAGTATCATCAAGGGTGAACCATTCAAAGCACCGAGCTAGGTGGAACAGTACCGACCGAAAGGTCCAAATGAGAGAAATTGGTCGTGGAGGCAGACGAAAATGTAGGGTCTGCAGTGTTGAGGCAAACTAGATCCGCTTGGTGGAAAATGTGTAGTAATAGTGAGCCACGTGGACAAGGATGTGGAGATCCCGAAATCGGGTGGTGGGCATTGAAGTCCCCAACCAGCAAATAGAGGGTGGAAGCTGACGAAGAAGATGAAGGAGATCAGCTCGGTCCATTGGCGTGGACGATGGAATGTATACAGTACAAAGAGAAAAGGTATATCCAGAAAGGGAAAGACTGACAGCGACAACTTGGAAGGAAGTGTTTAAGGGGATTGGGTGATAATGGAGAGTATCATGGAGAACAATCATGAGTCCTCCATTTGCTGGAGTGCCTTCAACAGAAGGGAGATCAAATCGGACATACTGAAAATGGGGGAGAACAAAGTGGTCATGGGGACGCAGCTTTGTTTCCTGAAGACAGAAGATGACCGGCGAGTAGGATCGTAAGAGGATTGACAATTCATCCCGATTGGCTCGAATGCCGCAGATATTCCAGTGGATAATGGACATAGGGTGAACAGAAAATGGAAGAATGTGAGCAATATTGCCGTCAACTCAACGACTGCTCAGAGCTTGTGACTGACAACATGGAGTGGCATTCAGCTGAAGGCAGAAGATACTGATCCATAGGTTGCTCAGGAGCAGCTCCTGCCACCAGCGATCGGCCGGTCGATCAGCCTCCAGCAGTGCGCCGCGGCGACACATAGGACAGCCGAGTGCAATTTCCGACAGGTGGCGCAGTAGATGAGACACGCCTTGGCGGACAAGGAGATGAACTGGGTTTCTTATTAGCCTTCTTGGGAACATGATGTTTAGATGAAAGAGGAACCGATGGTTGAAAAGTTGGGGTACATAAAAAATCTTCACGCGTAATCTCTTTTTTCGAAATCCTGGTGTCTGACTTTTGGGCTCGAGATTTAGCAGAACACGATGAAGGGTGAGCCTTACAGTGGGCAGGCGAAAGTGGTGAGGTTGAACAGGTGATCCTCATGCTGTCTGATCTGACAACCGTGGTACTAAGGGTGAGGTCACAAGTCTGAGTGGCCCCCTCATTTCTTGGCCGAGGAGAAGCAAGGACAGTGCTGTATTTTCCTGTCTGAGGCATGGTGGGCTGTCAACTGGCAAATAATTTTCGAGCAGCAAAGGTCAACACCTTTCCCTTCACTCTCATTTCCTGAATGAGTCTTTAAAAATGGGGCAATCTCGAGAGGAAGCAGTGTGGTCACCCATACAGTTGATGCAGTGAGGGGATGGAGGTGGACAAGCACCCTCATGGGCATCCTTGCCACAAGTAACACATTTGGCCAGATTCGAACAGGACTGGCTGGTGTGATTGAACCGCTGACACTGATAGCAACACGTAGTGTTTGGGACATAAGGGCAGACAGATATTATCTCATAGCCTGCTTTGATTTTCGATGGGAGTTGAACTTTGTCAGATGTCAAGAAGACGTTGTGGGTTGGAATGGTGTTCGTGTCAACCCTTTTCACAACTCTATGAACAGCCATAACGCCTTGTCAGACAGGTAGTACTGAATTTCTTCGTCAAACAATCCATCGAGGGAGCGTGTATTAACGACTCCATGTGATGAATTTAAAGTGCGGTGCACTTCAACCCAGACAGGGAAGATGTGGAGCATTGAAGTACGCAGCAATTTTTGTGCCTGGAGGGCACTGACTGTTTCTAACAACAGGGTGCCATTCCGTAATTTGGAACAAGACTTTACAGGACCTGCAATTGCGTTGACACCTTTCTGAATAATGAAAGGGTTGACCGTGGAGAAGTCGTGACCTTCGTCAGACTGAGAAACAGCAGGGAACTGTGGCAAGATGGAAGAACTGACTGTGGCTGAGACTCAGTGAACTTACACTTGTGAGCAGACATAGTGGAAAGTGAGGAAACCATTGCGGAAGAATCCCCCATGATTACCGGCGTCTCCAATGGCGCGCTCCTCCCTTGTGGGGGTCCTCTCTGAGGGCACTCCCGCCTTAGGTGATTGTTCACACCTCAGGGCACACCTCCCAACAAACGGATAGAGGGACCAATCGGCACTTTTGGAAGGTATCAGCTCGGGTAATCATCCCTCCCTGGGCCTGGCCATTACCAGGGGGTACGTACGTGTCCTACCTGTCTACCCGGGGTGGGGAATTACGCCAAGAATGCGTGGGTCGGCCTTCAGACACGCACAGGGAGGAAGAAAGAGAAAGGGAAAGAAAAGAAGAGAAGTCTCAAACGCCACAGCAGAGAAAAGGGTAAAGGGAAGGGGTAAGGAAAATAGAAGGACAAAGGAAGGATGAAGACATAGAAGCAAGGAAGGCAGAGAATGCGGTACATTTACGAGTGTCCGTCTCCGGACGTAGGCACAAACCATCCTCCCAGATGGGGAGAAAGGGAAGGAAAGAGCCAGGGGTGAAGGGGAGGGGGGGGGGCGAAGATGGGGGATGCGGAAGGATGCGGAAAGGGAAGGTATGCAGCCAGGAAAGGAAGGAAGGCCATATTAGCTCGGGGTCCCGTGCTCGCTATGCACGTATCCACAAAAGAGTTGTGGACCCCCTGGGGGGTTACCTATAGGTGATGTTCACTGACTGAAAGTAAAAAAAATTATTCCTCTCTTTAGGTGATATTAGCAACATTCATAAGAAAGACAGAAATGTAAGTTGAAGTTTAGAAATGGAGGAATACTCTCAGAGCCCACAATCTGAGTGGCTCACCTCTTGTGCAGATATAGGAGGTCACATAAATGGGGATGTCACACAGGGAGGTGGTCAAAGACTGCAATAGAAGAAGTGTTTTGTCCAATCTCTAGTTGTGATTTTTTATAAATATATGATTTTCATGGCCCCATAAGGTGTGACCCCAAGCCTGGTGCCACAAATGTGAAACATTTTTGGCACAAACTGGTGAGTTTCCCTTTAGTTTCAATAAACAGGCAAAATCAAATTAATGCAATTTTTTCTGTAAGTAATGCTACTGTTCCAGATTCATAAATAAATAAATAAATAAATAAATAAGGGTGAAGAATGACACAAAGAATAAAATGTTAAATATAGTTTTGCATTTGGTAATTTGACACAGTTGAAGCTAGTTTCAATGAAATATACCATGTAGAAAATTATGTACACAAAAATGAATATTTTAATGTGATTAACACACGACAGCTTACATGGTAATCTACAGAACTCCATACTTACATGGATTGTTTCTCCACGATGCAGTGAGTACTGAATTGTGCCAGTTGCTGCTGTATTCCACCATTCCAGTTAGGGAAGTTAAGATCTCAAATCATCACTTCAATCTGGCACTGTTAAGCTGAAGTTAACTACTCATATTCCTGTGTGAACCTGTCATTCTCTGTGACTGCATGCACCACTTTTTGAATATGCTTGTGCTGCACCATTGCCTGCATTAGCTTGCAAAGGCAGTGGTAATTAGTGATTATGTCAAGGACATAAACTTCTTGTTGGACTTTCCCATGAAGACATCTGCAAGAAACAAAATGGTCACAATTTTTAACTCTGTGTTACAATTGATGAACAGAGGCAAAAGTGCTACAGCACAAGCCGACAGTTAACATTATTTTGCATTTTTAGCACCCTCACGGAAAAGTGAGGGAGATAGCTCCAGAGTGATTTGTGTCTCCAACTGTGATCAGGGCAACACACTTGATGTACATAATTTAACATGCCTGTCAACATGCCTTAGAACATCACTTTGAGTTCAGATAAGTTGCCCATGTTCCTTTGTGGGAAGACAAGTTGTAAGCACAGGGAAACAGGTGTACACCAAAGCTGCAGCATTGTAACATTCAACCACTTTCTTGACACAAAAACAGTGATGATCTAACACTTGGTAGTTGCCACACAATGGACAACCCAACTGGTAACCAAAGCTTATGTACTGAGGCTCTCAAATACTTTGACAGGAATGTGAGAAGGAGTTGCGATATCTGCAGTGACACAGATGGTACACAGCACACATTATTGCATCTATAAATCTACAAGTTGGGTAAAATAAAACTGGTCTGAGATACACTCACAGTAGGAGTGTCACAGGATTGACCTGATGGTAATATACTGCTGTGCTCGAAGAATTGAATAAGTCACTTACAACAGCTCTGCCTGAGGACTATCAGATATTTAGTTTCCCACAATCTTCATGTGCCCTGGTACTGAGCAGATTGAATCCTACTCCCCAGTAGTTTCAGTTGAGGATGGAATGCTGGATTAACTGATTTACTGTGTTCAAATGTTGGACAGAGTGAAGATCACTCAGATTCCAATATAAAAGAAATTTAGCAATGGAAGATAGGCTCATGTGCTCCAGAGACCACAAAACTGAACTTACATATACTCTTGGTCCTCACACAAAAATGTCAGAAAATACCACATTAAAGCAGAAGCAATACCACAATCTCTGCTGTGAAGCACTGAATCTAAAATAACATTGAGTGTCTGCCGTATCCAGGGTAGCAGATGGTTAGAACACTGGATTTGGGGTTATAAATGCTCTACACAAGCTGACTCAAAGCATACACTACAGACAGATCCTTAACAGAATTGTGATTCATGGACGGTTGGAGAAATGCAGCCAAAGATGGATGAGCAACAGTATGGCATGCAGATGAAGTTGGAGGTGTGAGGAACAATGTGCTTGTTGCACCAAGAGGAGCTGCAACTGGATGGTGAGTACTGGTTCCCTGACCTCAGCACAGAGATGTGCAATCAGTCTGGTCCTACAAGCACCCATGGCCAGCCAAATCTCCTCATGGGGGAATGTGCCAACTATCTTCGAAGATGAGGCCTCAACAATCAATACACGGTACACACAGTCGAGCCACAAAAGCATAAGGCCAGATAAATCTCGAACAGACCTGCCCTGTCCACTGTCTAAGAACTTGGCTAAGGCACTTGATGATATTCAGTACCTAGAGTGTTCTGGTTTGTAGACTTCTGAGGTGCAGCAACTGTGACAATAGGAGTAGAAAATGAGGTCCAGGAAAATCAACGAGTCTCTAAAATGTAGGATGGTGTCCCTCATATGCAAGACAGGTAAAATAAAAATGGAAAAAAAGAAGCACACACACATTCACACTCACTCACATCAAATAGAAAGCCCATCTTTGCAGCCCACCCCTCTATAAGACTGCTACAGATGTGTGTGTGTGTTCCCACATTTGAGGAGGAACAGAAAACATCAAAATTGTCTACAATTAAGGAGCAGTGTACAGAACACATTATCGTAGATGTGATACTGTTTGTGGCTACGGCAAAGAGGGTTAACACTTTAAACACTGTCCAGGGAGACACCACTCTGATAATAATGATCTGGCAGCGATTTACTGACTTGGATCCTTGGAAATGGCTGAGACAGGATAGACCACATAAAGATGGGGAGGTAGACACAAAATCCCTACTGATGCAGTTGCGCAAAATACAGTGTTTCCAAGCAGTATCTTACACCTTACTGATATAATTTTCTTTTTTTGTTTTAGGGCGCAAAACTGCTATGGTCATTAGCGCCCGGTCCGTGACTTAGGAAACAGTAAAAAACCTAAAATGGAACCCAGCAGCAATGGGAACGAAAGTCATAAAATTGGAGAAACTAAATGCAGAAGGAATGCTTAAAAATCGACCACAGGAAGGGGTTGGGTGTCCCCAAAAAAAGCTCCAAATGACTGACGACATTTCACTGGCACTAAAACTCGAGAACGCGATCGGCTGAGCGCGTGTCATCTGCTAATATCGACGATATATCAAGCGACAGCTGTAGATGGGAGCATAACGGATTAAAATAGGGGCACTCAATTAAAAGGTGTCTTACCGTCCACAGCTGAGAGCAGTGAGGACAGAGTGGGGGACGATCACCGCTTGAAAGATGTTGATAGCTAAAAAGACAGTGCCCTATCCGGAGTCTAGTTAAATTTACCTCCTCCCAAAGACACGTTCGGGAGGAAGAGGTCCAAGCACAAGGAAGAGCTTTCACGTCCCGCAATTTATTATGGGGAAGTGTCGACCAATGGGCGTGCCATAAAAGAACAACTCGACGACATAAAACGCTCCGTAGATCGGCGAAGGGAATCGATTGAATAGCTGGCCGAAGAAGAGAGACTGCAGCCTTGGCTGCAATATCGGCCGCCTCATTTCCACAGATACCAGCGTGTCCCGGGAGCCACAGGAACGCCACCGAGACGCCCCCCAGGTGGAGCAAGCGCAGACAGTCCTGAATCCAGTGGACCAGAGGGTGCACAGGGTAAAGAGCTTGGAGACTGAGGAGAGAGCTGAGAGAATCTGAGCAGATAACATACTGTATCCGCTGATGGCGGCGGATGTAGTGGACAGCCTGGAGAATAGCGTAAAGCTCTGCAGTATAAACCGAACACTGGTCGGGAAGCCGAAAGTGATTTGGGGTGTCACCAACAATATAGGCACTCCCTACATCTAACGATGTTTTCGAGCCATCGGTGCAAATAAATGTGGCTTCCATCATTTGTGCACATAGAGCAGCAAATGCCCGACGATGAACAAGTGAAGAGGTACCATCCTTGGGAAATCGACAAAGGTCACGGAGCAGGCAGATCTGGGGACAGAGCCAAGGCGGTGCTGTACCCAAACTTGTCAAGATGGTTTTAGGAAAGCGGAAGGAAAGAGAATGGAGCAGTTGACGGAAGCGGACTCCCTATGGTAGTAGGGAGGAGGGGCGGCCTTCATACCCTACATCAAAGGAGGCGTCGAAAAAAATGTCATGGCCTGGATTAGCAGGCATGGAAGACAGATGGCTAGCATAACGACTCAGAAGGACTGCTCGCCGATTAACAGCGTAGGTTCAGCAGTCTCAGCGTAAAGGCTTTCCACAGGGCTGGTGTAAAAAGCTCCAGACACTAAATGTAATCCACGGTGGTGGATAGAGTCGAGACGACGAAGAATAGACGGCCGAGCAGAGGAGTAGACTATGCTTCCATAGTCCAATTTCGAGCGCACTAAGGTGCGATAGAGTCGGAGAAGGACCACTCGGTCCGCTCCCCAGGAGGTACCATTCAGGACACGGAGGGTGTTGAGGGATCGCAGACACCGAGCGCGAAAGATAGGAAGCGTGGGAGGACCAGCACAGTTTTCTGTCAAACATAAGACCCAAGAATTTAGCGACGTCTGAAAACGGAAGGTTGACAGGTCCTAGATGTGAGATGGGTGGAAGAAACTCCTTACGTCGCCAAAAATTAACACAAACGGTCTTACTGGGAGAAAAACGGAAGCCGGTTTCGGTGCTCCAAGGACGGATGCGATCGAGACATCCTTGAAGACGACGTTCAAGAAGTATGGTCCGTTGAGAGCTGTAGTAGATCACAAAATCATCCACAAAGAGGGAGTCCGAGACATCAGAAAGGTGACAATCCATAATTGGATTTATGGCAATGGCAAACAGTACAACACTTAGCACAGAGCTCTGGGGTACTCCGTTTTCTTGGGAGAACGTACAAGAGAGAGTAGTGTTCACCCGCACTCTGAATGTGCACTCTGCCATAAATTCGCGAAGAAAAAGGGGCAGCCGACCTCGAAAGCCCCAAGAGAACAGTGTACAGAGGATGCCTGTCCTCCAACAGGTATCGTATGCTCTCTCCAGATCAAAAAATATTGCTACTGTTTGGCGTTACCGGAGAAAATTGTTAATGATGTAAGTGGAGAGAGCAACAAGATGGTCAACTGCAGAAAAATGCTTTCAGAAACCGCACTTCGGCTGCACATTTCTACGGGAGAAACGCTGGTGGTTTCCATGCTCCAAGAGTGGAGGCAATCGAGACATGCTTGAAGACGACGCTCTAGAAGGTTGGTCCGTTGAGAGCTGTAGTAGATCGCAAAATCGTCCACAAAGAGGGAGCCCAAGGCATCAGGAAGGAGACAATCCATAATTGGAGTTATGGCAATGGCAAACAGTACAACACTCAGCATGGAGCCCTGGGGTACCGCGTTTTCTTGGGAGAAGGTACGGGAGAGAGTAATGTTCACCCGCACTCTGAATGTGCTCTCTGCCATAAATTTGCGAAGAAAAAGGGGTAGCCGACCTCGAAAGCCACAAGAGAACAGTGTTCGGAGGATGCCTGTCCTCCAACAGGTATTGTATGCTCTCTCCAGATCAAAAAATATTGCTACTGTTTGGCGTTCCTGGAGAAAATTGTTCATGATATAAGTGGAGAGAGAGCAACAACATGGTCAACGGCAGAACGATGCTTTCGGAATCCGCATTGGGCTGGTGTTAAAAGACTGCGGGATTCCAGCCTCCAAGCTAATCGGTAATTCAACATACGCTCCAAAACCTTACATACACTACTCGTGAGAGAAATGGTGCGATAGCTAGAGGGGAGATGTTTGTCCTTTCCAGGTTTCGGAACAGGAACGACGATAGCTTCCCGCCATCATCTGGGAAAAGTACTGTCGGTCCAAATTCGATTTTAAAGGCAAAGGAGGTAACGCAGACTATGGGTTGATAAATGCAGCAACATTTGGACGTGGATACCATCGGGTCCTGGGGCGGAGGAGCGAGAAGAAGAGAGCCCATGTTGGAGTTCCTGCATGGAGAAAACAGTTATGTAGCTTTCGCGATTTTGAGAGGAGAAAGCGAAAGGTTGCACTTCCGATGCACGTTTCTTCGAGAGAAACGCTGGCGGGTAATTTGAAGAGCTCGAAATCTCAGCAAAGCGCTGACTCAATGAGTTACAAATTGCGACAGAGTCCACTAATGTATCATGCGCGACTGTGAGCCCAGAGACCGGGGAGTAACTAGGCGCGCCTTAGAACCTTTGAAGCCGACTCCAAACTTCCGAGGAGGTGTTAAATAAGCTAATAAAGAATTTCCAGCTTGCCTTCTTGCTATCGCGAATGACACGACGGCTTCACGCACGGAACTGCTTATAGCGGATACAGTTGGCCAAAGTAGGATGGTGGCAGAAAACGCGAACAGCACGTCTCCGCTCACGTAATGCGTCACGACATGCCTCGTTCCACCAAGTAACTGGGGGGTGCCGGGGCAATTCGGAGGTGCGTGGTATTGAACATTCCGCAGCTGTAAGAATAATGTCTGTAATATGTGTGACCTCATCGTCGACGCTGGGAAAGTGACTGTCATCGAATGTCGCTAGAGACGAAAAAAGTGTCCAATCGGCTTGGGCAAACTTCCAGTGTCACGGGCGCATATATGTCAGTTGAGGCTGCAGTCTAAGGACACATGGAAAGTGGTCACTCTAGTGTGTATCATCAAGGGCGAAACATTCGAAGCGCCGAGCTAGCGGAACAGTACCGACCGCAAGGTCCAAATGAGAGAAATTTTGTCGTGGAGGCAGCGAAAACTATAGGGACCCCAGTGTTGAGACAAACTAGATCCACTTGGTGGAAGACGTCTAGCAATAGTGAGCCACGTGGACAAGGATGTGGAGATCCCCAAAGCGGGTGGTGGGCATTGAAGTCCCCAACCAGCAAATAGGGGGGTGGAAGCTGACCAAGAAGATGAAGGAGATCAGCTCGTGCCATTGGTGTGGACTATGGAATGTATACAGTACAAGGAGAGAACGTGTATCCAGAAAGGAAAGACGGACGGCGACAGCTTGGAAGGAAGTGTTTAAGGGGATTGACTGATAATGGAATCATGGAGAAGAATCGCAAGTCCTCCGTGGGCTGGAGTGCCTTCAACAGAGGGGAGATCATATCGGACGGACTGAAAATGAGGGAGAACAAAGCGGTCATGGGGACGCAGCTTTTTTTCCTGAAGACATAAGATGACCGGCGAGTAGGATCATAAGGTGATCGACAATTCATCTCGATTGGCTCGAATGCCGTGGATATTCCAGTGGATAATGAACATAGGGTGAACAGAAAATGGAGGAATGTGACCAAAGTTGCTGTCATCTCAACGACTGCTCAGAGCTTGCGACCGACAGCATGGAATGGCATTCAGCCGAAGGAAGAAGATCCCGATCCATAGGTTGTTCAGGAGCAGCACCTGCCACCAGCGATGGGCCGGTTGATCGGCCGCCAGTTGTGCACCTCGGCGACACAGAAGACGGCAGAGTGCAATTTCTGACAGGTGGTGCTGTAGATAGGACACGCCTTGGCGGAGAAGGAGATGAACTGGGTTTCTTTGTAGCCTTCTTGGAATTATGATGTTTAGAAGAAGGAATAACCGATGGTTGTGAAGTTGGGGTACATAAAAAATCTTCTTGCGTAAGCTCTTTTTTTGAAGTCTTGGTGTCTGACTTTTGGGCTCGAGATTTAGCAGAACCCGATGAAGGGTGGGCCATAGAGTGGGCCGGCGAAAGTGGTGAGGTTGAACGGGCGACCTTTGCGCTGGCCGATTTGACAACCATGGTACTAAAGGTGAAGTCGCAAGTCTGTGTGGCCGCCTCCTTTGTTGGCTGAGGAAAAGGAAGGACAGTGCTGTATTTTCCTGTCTGAGGCACGGTGGGCTCTCGACTGGCGAATAATTTTCGAGCAGCAAAGGTCAACACCTTTCCCTTCACTCTGATTTCCTGGATGAGCTTTTCGTCTTTAAAAACGGGGCAATCTCGAGAGGAAGCAGTGTGGTCACCCATACAGTTGATGCAGCGAGGGGATGGAGGTGGAGAAGCACCCTCATGGGCATCCTTGCCACACGTAACACATTTGCCCGGATTGGAACAGGACTGGCGGGTGTGATTGAACCGCTGACACCGATAGCAAAGCGTAGGGTTTGGGACGTAAGGGCGAATGGTAATTATCTCATAGCCTGCTTTGATTTTCGATGGCAGTTGAACGTTGTCAAATGTCAAGAAGACAGTGCAGGTTCGAATGAGGTTCATGTCAACCCTTTTCATAACTCTATGAACAGCCGTTACGCCGTGGTCAGACAGGTAGTGCTGAATTTCTTCGTCAGACAATCCTTTAAGGGAGCGTGTATAAACGACTCCACGTGATGAATTTAAAGTGCGGTGCGCTTCAACCCGGACAGGGAAGGTGTGGAGCATTGAAGTACGCAGCAATTTTTGTGCCTGGAGGGCACTGACTGTTTCTAACAACAGGGTGCCATTCCGTAATTTGGAACAAGACTTTACAGGACCTGCAATTGCGTCGACACCTTTCTGAATAATTTAAGGATTGACCGTGGAGAAGTCGTGACCTTCGTCAGACCGAGAAACAGCAAGGAACTGTGGCAACGATGGAAGAACTGACTGTGGCTGAGACTCAGTGAACTTACGCTTGTGAGCAGACATAGTGGAAGGTGAGGAAACCATTGCAGAAGATTCACCATGATTACCGGCATCTCCGATGGCGCGCTCCTCCCTTGTGGGGGTCTTCTCTGAGGGCACTCCCGCCTTAGGTGATTGTTCACACCTCAGGGCACACCTCCCAACAAACGGATGGAGGGACCAATCGGCACTTTCGGAAGGTATCAGCTCGGGTAATCACCCATCCCTGGGCCTGGCCGTTACCAGGGGGTACGTACATGTCCTACCTGTCTACCCGGGGTGGGGAATTACGCGTTAACCCATCACCGGCTACGCACAAAAATGCGTGGTTCGGCCTTCAGACAAGCACAGGGAGGAAGAAAGAGAAAGAGAAAGAAAAGAAGAGAAGTCTCAAATGCCGCAGCGGAGAAAAGGGTAAAGAGAAGAGGTAAGGAAAAGAGAAGGACAAAGGAAGGATGAAGACATAGAAGCAAGGAAGGCAGAGAATGCGGTACATTTACGAGTGTCCGTCTCCGGACGTAGGCACAAACCATCCTCCCAGACGGGGAGGAAGGGAAGGAAAGACCCAGAGGTGAGGGGGAGTGAGGGTGAAGATGGGGGATGGGGAAGGATGCGGAAAGGGAAGGTATGCAGCCCGGAAAGGAAGGAAGGCCATATTAGCTCGGGGTCCCGTGCTTGCTACACATGTATCCACAAAAGAGTTGTGGACGCCCTGGGGCGGCCCTAACTGATATTGAAGAATATGTCAATAGAGTGATGTTTACGTAGGAAGGACTATTGAATAGCTGCCCTTAACAGTGTCAGTTGGTCCATGGTTCACCAAAATCTATGGAAGCCACAGTGAGAGAGGCTAAGGGGAACCCTGTTCTCTACAAACCAGACCATATGACATTTAAACTTTCACTCTAGTGTCTTTCCTAGACAGCTCGTTAAGGCAATACTCTGATAACTACTGGGACAGGTGTGATCCATTCCTCGTTTCAAAAGAGGTATCAAAAGTGCCTTCTCCAGGGAATTGGGGAAGTTGCCACTCTGCCATATTAGAGTAAAATATTCGATGTGGATTTCCATTGATGCTGTTGGAAAATCTTGAAGCAAACTATACCAGATTTGGTTGTGACTGGGTGCAGTTGCCCAAGTCTCAGACATTACTGATTCCAGCAGCCACATGGAGATAGTGTAGTTTTAAGGCTCGTAACTTTTGGATCTCAAGACTAATTTTCCTGTCTCTACAGATGCACTGTACTGATAAAATAACAGATCCTGGCTAGCAGTGGCAGCAGTTTTTGCAAAATGTTCTCCCAGTATCTGAGCCATATATGCAGGTGGTGTTTGGAGACACTTCTGTTTCAGTACTGCCGCTATTGGTAAATGATTGTGTGTATGTGAAATCATATAGATGCCTTCCTATACTTTCATAGAACAAGTGGAATGATGTATAGAGTCCTGGATGCTTGCCATGACATTTCCTTGCCCTCCTTAATTATTAATCAAGCCTCAGTTACTGCAACTTATCAGACTATGACGTTGTCTGCTATAGGGAAGTATTTAATTTGACAATGAGCTTGTAATATCTCTTTATATTCTACTAATTATCCCTGCACAATTTTATGAGTGAATTATGTTTCCTACTTGACCATCTATATACTCTCAGAATCGATGCACAAAGTAGTACAGTACTATTGCTATTCCGCGAGCGCATCATTACTCTTTGTAACATTCTCTCTGGTGTGTGTTGAGAGGACTTCTAGGATCTTCTCCATGCTGAATAGCCACATTGAATAATTGTAATTTTGCTATCGAGATTACTGGAAGAATGAGATCTGAAATATATTGCATGCTAATCAAGAGAATATATACTGAGCATTTACATCAAAGGTGTGTAAGGAATTTAATTATATATGCATTCTCTAATCAAAATTTGCACGGATGTGCCATTTTGCTGGTAATCAGAAGGGAACTTCCGATGAATTGGAAATCAACCTGCAGTTATTAGATCCAAGAGCTCCATTATTTAATTGGATAATTAAACTCTACCAAAGCAAACTTTCCACTTGCTCTGAGGTTTCCCGACTGACTACACAATGCAAGAAAACCAAGACATTTTATTTACACAGGATTGCAGATCGCTTTGAATCATCAAGGCTGCAGACATGGAGAGTCATCGTCTGATTCTGATTAAGCAAGTGAAGCTTAATTATAACTTTCCTGAGCGACTGTGATATGGCTGCTCATGAATGAGATAATGAATAAAATACTAATAACTAACTTTCCTCCTCACCAGCAACCAGTATAAACACAATAATAATCATATTGGCGCCAGTGTGAAAGGTATCTTTCATTGTTCTATAACACACGTATTTTCTGTTTCATGGTATTCTACGAGAACGAGCTGCAACTAAGCTGCAGAGATATTCTGTGCCGACGGGGAAGTGTTGCCGGCAGCAAAGGTTGCCGGCAGCAAAGGTTGCCGGCAGCAAAGGTTGCCGGCAGCAAAGGTTGCCGACAGGAAAGGTTGCCGACAGGAAAGGTTGCCGACAGGAAAGGTTGCCGACAGGAAAGGTTGCCGACAGGAAAGGTTGCCGACAGGAAAGGTTGCCGACAGGAAAGGTTGCCGACAGGAAAGGTTGCCGACAGGAAAGGTTGCCGACAGGAAAGGTTGCCGACAGGAAAGGTTGCCGACAGGAAAGGTTGCCGACAGGAAAGGTTGCCGACAGGAAAGGTTGCCGACAGGAAAGGTTGCCGACAGGAAAGGTTGCCGACAGGAAAGGTTGCCGACAGGAAAGGTTGCCGACAGGAAAGGTTGCCGACAGGAAAGGTTGCCGACAGGAAAGGTTGCCGACAGGAAAGGTTGCCGACAGGAAAGGTTGCCGACAGGAAAGGTTGCCGACAGGAAAGGTTGCCGACAGGAAAGGTTGCCGACAGGAAAGGTTGCCGACAGGAAAGGTTGCCGACAGGAAAGGTTCACTTCTTTGACTCGAATGAAACTGGTAACTATGTAATGTCTCTTTTTTTAAATTTTGATGTCAAATGTAAGTGCCAGGATCAACAGTGATCCTTTTGCCATTTTACTGAGGCTCAATTAAATTCACAATGTGTCTCAATTTATTTAAAAATCAATCTGCTCCAAGTTAAGTTGCCAAAGGGAAAGTTTTGTCTGTATGCATAAAACTATATACAGAAGTAGTAGTCAGAATATGAAAGCAGATGCAGCAGACAAAGATCATTACTCTAATAGAATAAGAGAGAATTAATGTTTAATGATCAGCTAATAATTCTTGGTCATAAAATTACAAATCTGCTAGGAAAATAACTTTAATTGGTCAGTGGAATGCATGTCACATTTAAATTATGTCACATATCAAGGTAGAACTTGGTCATTTCAGCTGTCTGTGGGGAAAAACACACACACACACACACACACACACACACACACACACACACACACACACACACACACACACACACAAATGGTTCATAGAAAATACACGTTAGCATGGATATCCTAATATATCACAATATCACTTGTTAGGACTTGCTATCTGGTAACTGGCTTCATCCATATATTTCTGTTAAGAGGTTTGTCAACTTTGTGAAGTGATCTGGTGATCTAATTGTAATTATACTCAGTGGGCAGCTTATCTCACATGTGTGAGAGACAAGTCAAGTGAAAACTGTGTCCGCATCGTCTGTTATTTTACCCCGTTCCACATATAAAATGCAGCCTATTATGTGAAATAAATGGGACTGTCTAAATTTCTTTATTCCCAAGAAATATAAACCTGGTACTCAAATACCCAGGTCAAGTTGAAACCTCATTCTGAATTACAAGCTGCTTGAAGGCAGTAACAATGGAAAGTGCTATAAACAGCATCTGGAAAACAGAAATCTTCCCATGTAACAGGCAAATAATTGGAGACAATGATACCTGGAACACACCAGGAGTTTAACATACAACACACTAACAATAGAGTAAATATGAATCTAAATGTTTATGAAGTTAGCTTCTCATTAGAATATGGAATAAACTCATTGACTGTGATATGGCTTTCAAAATGATGGAGCACAGCAACCAGTTGTCCTTTCCTTTACTAAAGCAAATCTAGATTTTAGCTAGTGCCTAGCCATTATCAATGCTAAAAGATGCAATTAGTATATAGTCAGGCAATAATATAAGAATTTGCAACTTTTGGCATAACCTACATCACTAATGTACTATATTACATACCATTACTTCATAGTTTCAGTACACATCCTAGTACATCATTCCCCCTTGCTCAAGCTTCTGTCACAGTTCCTGAAAAGACTACTGTATAATGAGGGTAGGATTTGTTGAGAACGTGTCAGTTGGCTGTATGCCAGAAAGGCAAGTGTCATCAACTACCCATCTTGCTGACATTTGTCACCATCTATGAACCCTCCAGAAATAAAGGGAACCACATACCTCATTGTGATGATTAAATAAAGAAATGGTACAAAAGATAAAATATTTAAACCAAACTGTTTCAAATAGTTTCAGCATACAGCATGTGCCTCCTAGTATTTTGTAAACTTTTTTAAATATTTTACCAAACTGATGTTACCTATGTGTTTTAAGGAATAACAAAACAATTTGCTCACAAGGAGTGAATCTGGCATTTTGTACAGCTTGTATGGTTACAATTAAATGTGGCAGTAACTTAGACAGAAATGACAATAACTTTACTTTTATTTTATTTTGTATTCTTACTAAGCAAATTTAAAGTTTTTTTAATAGAAATGATCAATGCCTTTCTGTGAATGTTATTTATTGTGTAGCTCATATACAGGAGGCCATACAGCAAACCAAGGTGTTTTCTGCAAAGCCGACCTCCTTAAAACAGTAGTCTTGTACTAACTGTAACAGAAGCCCAAATGGGGACTGAAATAGTGGGACGTGTATTGGATATATGAAATAGTGGTATGTAATCTAATGTAAAGGCAGTATAGGTTATGCAACAAGTTGTAACTTTTTATACTATCACCTGACTATGTACCTCTTGTAGTTTTGCACTGATAATGGTAGGCACTAGCTGAAACCTAGATTTATTTTAATAAAGTCTGAAAGGAAAGGACAATTGATTTCTTTGCTGAATCATTCTCAAAGTCTAAATGTTATCCAGTCAGTTTCCAAAATCACAAAGCCACATCAACAGCCACCAGCTCTAGTAAAATCAGCACATTCAGATTCTGTAAGCAGCCAACATCAGCAGCATGCAGAAATCATTTGAAAAAATGCCAAGAGAATAAATATGTAACAGAATCAAGAAGAGAAGCAAACATTTTCTTCTTGAAAAAGAAAAGGACAACAACAAAGGATATATAATCTTCCAGTTATTTGAAGTCTGTTACAACTTAAATAGATAACAAATTTCTTCAGGGTGGGCCACAAAGCCTCAACAAATTTGAACTAGGTCAGTGCTCCAGATGTACATTTCAAAAAGAAGACAAGGAATGCATATTCCGCATTGGATGTTGCTCTGGAGACAAACAGAGAAACAGGCACAAGTGTATGCATTACTACCCTTAGAGTCTCAAAGAATGGAAACTTCAAAAACAACTTTTGTATGCCTTGTCTGCACCTTTTTTTGCACAATAAATGTACAAAAAGTTAGAAAGGCAATAAGGACGAGAATTCATTGTTCTGGGGTATACCTGTTTTTCTATTGGTCAATATTTTTTTCCAGAGTGTCTCATATTATGAGACAACTTCTGTTTTGATCCAAACTGGCTTGTGTGGGCTTTTTTAATATTCAAATATATTAATTATCAAGCAGCATGAATTCAACAACAAAAAATGCACAATATTGTTTGTTAATTGTACAGCATTCATAGTATTTTGCACTTAGAGGTATCTCATGTTAAGGCAGCAAAATTGGAGGACATCATGCAAGTAGTTACTCGGACAGTTGGTTATTTAAGATCCCACAGTTTAATGCATTGACAATTGTCCCATTTAAACTAGAAATTTGTGGAAGATTATGGAGATTTTCGATACAATAGAGAAGTTTGCAGCTTAGTTGCAGCAATGTACTGGAAAGAATTTCTAAATTAACTATGGCAATAAATCAGTTTTTAAAGGACAAAAGAAAGCCTGACCCCAAATGGAAGATCCAGAGCGAGTTGTAGAAACGGCATTTTTAGTGAATATTACAGAATGTACTATTGCTTTGAACACCAGCTTGCAATGTGGAAATCAAGTACTTTCTGAAATGACTGAAAAAGTTTGAGTTTTCATGAGAAAGGTTGCTCTGTGGGAAAGGAATTGTCCATCAGAGAATTCAGCATATTTCCATACATAGTCTTCTGTCCATGAAAGCAATTACATGGGGTATATTTCTCTAATTACTACAATAAAAGAGCAATTCCTCAAGCAATTTGGAGATATGTTAAATTTATCCCAATCTTTCGACTTCTTTTCAAGACCATTCGCTACTTTTGCAGATAAGAGTCCTGACAATTTTCAAATGGAATTAATAGCTGTACCATGTAATTCTTGTCTGAGACACAAGCTTTTTGAGAATAAAATTCAGTAGAATTTATCAAACTTTCCATAATGAGAGTTTTCTCATCTTCAAAGTGAAGCTGCAAAATTATAGGTGCATAATGTCGATGCTTGGTCCAACGTATGTTTGCGAGAGATGTTTCCATCATTGGTGTGTGCCGTTACCAATGGTTTGTTCTGTCTGAATGTAGAAATTTTATGCTGGACATTAAACACATTGTAAATTAGACTTGTAATAATTAAATGCATTTTAAGTAACCTTTGAATCTACTCTGTTCAACCATCCTATTAAATCTTGCCTTCTTATTTAATAACACATGCTAGGAAATAAGAAACAAATTTAATGCATTACAGAGGATGAAATCACAGAAATGGTAAGGAAAGTATGTGGTGAGAAGGTGTGGGGAAGGGACGGGTGAGGAAGGTAGAGAATCTGTCATTTTGCCTGCACCTGCATGCACGTCAGCCACAGACACCTGCCCACATGCATGTATTCACACTTTTACGTTCTTAAAACCTGTAAGTATTCATTTGTTGATACAGGGGAAGCGTATGTAGCCCAAGACAGTACGTAACCACAGCATTTAAATCTGTAAGTAACCAATCATGCTATATAGACAAAAATTTAGTTTAAATTTGTGCTTTCTGTCATAAAAACATTTGCATCTTAGTTGCAGTGTAACACCAATCAAGTTACTCATATGCGAGAATTTTGTTCACAACAAAATGTTATGGGCAGTTTTGTCAAAACTTGTTGGAGATTATGACATATAGTAAATAAGAATGTAAAGTTATCTGTTTAAAGTTGTAGGAAATTTGATATATTAGTAAGGTATATTACTATTTGGAACACTTCTCTTACATTTTAATAGCTATAGCTAAAAATTCAGCACAATTCCCCCCCCCCCCCCCCCCCCCCCCGCCCCCCCCCGCCCCCCCCCCACCACCCCCCCGACATTGTTAACAATTTGAACTGCACAATATTGTTGTAACGAAATATTATCTTTTTTCAATTTTTTTTTATTTTTTATTTTTTGTATTATGGAAAATGTTTCTATTGATGCAAGAAGACTTTAAATATGATAAAAGTAAATCAGAGAAGTACTGTGAAGGGGGTTACTTTGTGTCTGTAGTTATTAATTTGTGTAGTGCAACTTTGATCTTTATTTCAAATATCACACCTTATTCCTAAGGTCAGAGAAGCTACAACTTCTTTCCAGCATCCCATACCATCCAAAGACTGTTGCTTTATTTTTCTGTGCAACATTGTTTTGGATATCATAATTGCTGAGACATGTGTTCATGCTATTGGTAAAAAACTGAGGAAACGTGAACAGTCTCCTTGTGGTGTAGTATGTGCACTAAACATGAGGACATAAGCATAATATTAAAACTCCACTGGGCTACTTTGCAGCACACTGATACTTTCATGAAGTAAATGTTTGAAAATTGTCATTGTTCCTGTTTTCTGCAGTGTCAATAAAGGGAAGAAAAATCGCTAAGACAAACACACTTAAGCTAGATGGGATACTCTAAATAAAGAAGTACAGTTGATTTTCGCAAATGAGCTGCCTCCGAGGGAATTATCTGCAAAATTCATGGGAAAACTTTGCAGCTGAAGATGAAAGTGGCACGGTGCTTGACTGGAAGATCCATAGTGATTCCTAGTCAACTACCTGTATTCACAGAGGAGGTACAAAATCCGTTTGTAGCCGTGGAGCTGCAAAGTTGTCGTTTGGTTTTCCAATGAGATCTTTGGATCTGTGCTGTGCATTTAATGCATACCTTGACAAATCGAGAACAGTGCCTGTGTTCAAATATGAAATTTTTCCTGTAAAGGTGTGGTCTATGTCTTTTATGAGATGTCACAAGGCCTTTTGGTCTCAACAGACCTTGAAAAAATATTATCTATGCAAGGGTTTGACAAACTAAGAATTTTTTTTTCCTAATTTGGAAAACGAGCTATGAGGTATCCCACCAGAGAACATACAGAATTTTAACACAACAAATTTGATTGATGGTCCTGGCACCATAAGGGCAATCACTTATAGCACAACAAAGTATCCTGAACAAACAGAAAATACATCAAAATCATGTACTTCTATTGAGGTATGTGGAAATGCTGTTGGTGAATTGGCTGCAGCTTATGTTACTTATAAAGCCAATCAGTTATGGTCCACATGGGTAGAAGGTGGACCAGAAAATTTAAGATATTACCAAATGATAAGGGTGGCCTTTGAAGACAGCTTTCATCACTTAACCTTCGAATTTTAAAGAAGCAAGAAGGCCTAAAAGCTATATTTGGTGATTCTCTAAGTTCCATATAAAACTATGTCTTAAGTCTCTGTGATGAAAACAACCAATTTGATCACACTCCTGCCAAATTTAACACCTCAATTGTAAGTGCTCAATGTATCAGTTTTTCAGATTCTAGAATCACATTGCAGATAAGATTGATAAAACAGAGAAGATGCTTCACAGTGCCTAGGGATGAATTCCCATGTCTTTTCAGAAAGCTGATGACTAACTTGGATCCAGTAATAAAGAAAAATTTGAGGTCATGATTCTGAGAGAACAGAATGTTTTCCTAGCACAGGAGCAAGGTTTTTGAGTGTCTTCCACAAGCAGTCCTTGAAAATACTTGTGCGTAATGACTGATCATGTGGGTGAGATGATATTGTGAGAATTAAATAATAGGAGGGAGGATGTAACAAAATGTTGTATGCCCAACTGTTGCAGAATATTAAATGTCCCCCTGGGATAAAGCATCAGACATGTGAACATTCAGGATGTCAACAATGCCAAGCATACAAGGGAAAAATAATCTGGAGAGAAAGGGAAACAGAATGAAATGCAATCCTCCTTTGAAGTTTCAAAACCTTCCAGTGAAATTTCTGTACTTACAGAGGCAACAGGGAATGAGAAAAATAATACTAGTGACATATTTTCTCTTCATGATTCTGATGAGAGCGTGGAACAGATTTGAACATGCCAGACACAAAATGTTTTCCTTCACAGGTGCTCTCAGACAACAGTAACACTCTGGAAACAAATGACAAAATGTTTTCCAAGAGGGCCTGTTTTTGGTGGTTGTCTTCAAGACCACCCTCTTCCCTGGCAAAAGTGCGGGAGTAATAAGTGAAGGATAGATGCTGAATGACTTGGAATAATCAAAAATGTATTGGAGATGGCCAATTCATCCAGATGAAATTCTATAAAAAAAAGACAAATTTTGTATACTGTCAGTCAACTGAAGCGAACAGAAAGCCATGGCTATGATGAACAAATGACAAGTGGTATCACTGCTGAGGTGAAAAACTAGTGTTATTACTGTATAAAAAAACCATACAATACATAATATAAATTACATGTACACAACTATATATCAAACATTCACATTTTCAACTAATGTTTCGCTGGTCAACTGTGAGATTTTTTCTTTTTTTCCTGGCCTTTAACACTGGAAGAAGAGATGTCGCTATATTGCCCCATCTGGCAGGTCATTACTGTGATGAAAATTTCTCTATGGTAGTTAAAGATGTCAATCCAAGCAAAAAGAAACTATACAGATAGGCTGTATGTAAATTATGCAGATGTATTTTATTCATCTCATGACTTACATTTGCAATCCTTTTGGTTTGTGTACAGGAAACATGTCAATAGTTTATAAAACTGTTACAATGATTTTTACATTAAAAAGAATAGCACCATAAGGATATTTTTTGAGACGTGTAACACATCGTATCCAGCTCAAATTTCCAGTTTGTCCCACATGAATTCATCCAGTGACTAATAACACCTCAGTGTCAGTACCTCATACAGCTTTCTTTTAAGTGAATCTAAATTCATCTGCATCAACTTGTTCCCTTTTAATTTATTACAAATTTTCATTCCCATATATTAAGATCCCTGGGCAAACAATCAGAGGCAGTGGGTGGGAAGAATAAAATTTTTGTTGTTTCTAGTATCATGTGAATGGAAAAAATGCATTCCAAAGAGCTCAGCCACATTTGTGGCTGAATGCACAAGAAATATTATTTGTGACAAGATTACTGCTGTAGCTTCAGTGACAGAAGACACCTTACAATCAGTTTGGGATTAATTCAGCTGTCGGCTAGATGTTGTCCGGGCAGCCAATGGAGGACATATTGAACATTTATGATGTAATTTTTTAAACTTCTGTCTTTTCTGAGTAATTTAGTATGCAATTTGTTGGTGTTAAGCACTTCTTCCTAATAAATAATTCTATTTAAAATTGGGTCATTCTTTTTAGGACACCCCATAGTAGAAATAATAATAATAATAATAATAATAATAATAATAATAATAATAATAAACTTCAGTCATTAAACAGAAACTAGTGACACATACAACACAGAACAAAATTATAAATGAAGAACAAAAAGGCTGTTGCAAAGGAGCACGAGGATGTAAAGAGCAACTGATAATAGATGCAGAGGCGACATATCAAGCTAAAACTAAACAAAGGTCGCTACACTACGCATACATTGATTACCAAAAAGCTTTTGATAGTGTACCCCACTCATGGTTACTACAAATATTGGAAATATATAAAGTAGATCCTAAATTGATACAGTTCCTAAACATGGTAATGAAAAACTGGAAAACCACACTTAATATCCAAACAAATTCAAATAATATCACATCACAGCCAATACAGATTAAGCGTGGAATATACCAAGGAGATTCATTAAGTCCTTTCTGGTTCTGCCTTGCTCTGAACCCACTATCCAACATGCTAAATAATACAAATTATGGTTACAATATTAATGGAACATACCCACACAAAATCACACATTTGCTATACATGGATGATCTAAAACTACTGGCAGCAACAAATCAACAACTCAACCAATTACTAAAGATAACAGAAGTATTTAGCAATGATATAAATATGGCTTTTGGAACAGACAAATGTAAGAAAAATAGTATAGTCAAGGGAAAACACACTAAACAAGAAGATTACATATTGGATAACCACAGCGACTGCATAGAAGCGATGGAAAAAACAGATGCCTATAAATATCTAGAATACAGACAAAATTAGGAATAGATGATAGAAATATTAAGGAAGAGCTAAAAGAAAAATATAGACAAAGACTAACAAAAATACTGAAAACAGAATTGACAGCAAGAAACAAGACAAAAGCTATAAATACCTATGCTATACCAATATTGACCTACTCATTTGGAGTAGTGAAATGGAGTAACACAGACCTAGAAGCACTCAATACACTTACACGATCACAATGCCACAAATATAGAATACATCACATACATTCAGCAACAGAAAGATTCACATTAAGCAGAAAGGAAGGAGGAAGGGGATTTATCGACATAAAAAACCTACATTAAGGATAGGTAGACAATTTAAGAAAATTCTTTCTAGAACGAGCAGAAACTAGCAAAATACACAAAGCAATCACCCACATAAATACATCGGCTACACCACTACAATTTCATAACCACCTCTACAACCCTTATATCACATAACATCAACAGATACAAAGAAAGTAAATTGGAAAAAGAAAACACTACATGGCAAGCACCCGTATCATCTAACACAGCCACACATCGATCAAGACGCATCCAACACATGGCTAAGAAGAGGCAATATATACAGTGAGACAGAAGGATTCATGATTGCAATACAGGATCAAACAATAAACACCAGATATTACAGCAAGCATATTATTAAAGATCCCAATACCACAACAGATAAATGCAGACTTTGCAAACAACAAATAGAAACAGTAGATCACATCACAAGCGGATGTACAATACTAGCAAATACAGAATACCCCAGAAGACATGACAACGTCGCAAAAATAATACATCAACAGCTTGCCTTACAAAATAAACTTTTAAAACAACACGTTCCTACATACAAGTATACACCACAAAATGTACTGGAGAATGATGAATACAAATTATACTGGAACAGAACCACTATAACAGATAAAACAACGCCACATAACAAACCTGACATCATACTCACCAATAAAAAGAAGAAATTAACACAACTAATTGAAATATCCATACCCAATACAGCAAATATACAGAAGAAAACAGGAGAAAAAGTTGAAAAATACATCCAACTGGCTGAGGAAGTCAAGGACAGGTGGCATCAGGATAAAGTTGACATTATACCAATTATACTTTCAACTACAGGAGTCATACCATGCAATATCCAGCAGTACATCAATGCAATACAGCTACATCCAAACTTATATATACAACTTCAGAAATCCGTAATTATTGATACATGTTCAATTACCCGAAAGTTCCTAAACGCAATGTAACATATACCGTACAGTTAAAAGGAAGTGACGCTTTATCAAGGTCCGCGTCACTTTCATTCCGAACCAGACCTAAGGTCTGAGAAAGGAAAGATAATAATAATAATAATAATAATAATAATAATAATAATAATAATAATAATAATAATAATAATAATAATAATAATAATAATAATTATTATTATTATTATTATTATTATTATTATTATTATTATTATTAATATTATTATTATTATAGTAGTAGTAGTATTAATATCAACAACATCAACAACAACAATAATAAACAGAAACAGGAAGAATATGGAAAATTATAAAAACAATCAGCAGAATGGTAATGTGGGACCCGCAATAACAATCTTAAGATAACCAAAACCACATCAATCACAGGAAAAGAAGCAGCTTAATAACAGATTTCATCTTGCATATGCAAACAAGAATTGTGCTCCACAGTGGCAATACAAGCCATTTAACTACCCTGCAGACCCTAGTTAGGTGAATAATAGTAATGTTGATAATGATAATCTGAGCAGAAATGGTACTGCAGACATTAACCAACCGTATGTACCATATTCCGAAAACTTCATTTGACTCTGCTGACAACAAACTATAACCAGGAAAATAAGCAGTTTTTCCACGAGATAATGTAATCAGATAGATAGATAATCTATTCGCCAAGCAGCAGCATGAGAACACACATATAAAGAAAGCTTGTACTCGTGCAAAGTTTTGGTTCCAAGGGCTCCTCCTAGCAGATGGGTTAAAGGGGAAAGGAGAAGGGAAAGGAACTGGAGAGGTTTAGGAAAAGGAGTAGAGTTAAAAAAACTCAGTAAGAAGCCAGGGTCAGGGGAGAATTAGTGGATGGGATGAGAGGCAAATACTGATTGTTTGGGACTGCACTGGACAAGATCTGAAAACCTGAGAGCTGTTGAGTTCTGAGAAACTGGTGAATCCAAATAGCATGTGTAGTGAAGCAGCCACCATGATCATGAATGTCATGTCGCAGAGAATATCCTGCCACAGAGTATGGTGTGTTGCGAGTATACACCCTCTGTCTATACCCATTGATCTTAACTGCCACTTGATGATATTCTTGACAATGTAGGAAACCAAACAGTGTTTACACAGCAACCAATATATGACATTGTTTCATAGGTGTTTCCCTTTGGTATTATATGTTTTGCCAGTTACAGGGCTAGTGTGGGTAGTGGTAGGAGGATGCATAGTGAAAGTCTTGCAGCGTGGATGGCCACAGAGGTAGGAGCCATACGGCAAGGAGATGAGTCCAGAATGACCATGGCATCCCACAAGGATATTTCAGAGCTTGGGAGGGCAACCAGAAACTATTCTAGATGCAGTGGGAAAAATCTCAGATAGAATGGATCTCATTTCGGGGTGTGATTTTAGGAAGTCATGGTCTTGTCAGAGTAGCTGATAAATATATTCAAGGCCAGGATAATACTATGTGACAAGTTATGTGACCTTCAGCTATTTTTCGGAAGGATCAATAGTACCAGAATTGGATGTGATGGCCTTGGAAATCTTCATTTGAACCAGGCTGGTGGAATACTTGTGTCCAGTCAAGGCTGAGATGTGAGCATGATGGAGTACTGCTGTAAAGAGTCTGCATCTGAACAAATATATTTGTCTTTAATTCCAAGGCTGTATGGAAAGGAACATTTGACATGGGAAGGATAGCAACTGTCAAAGTGTAATGTCTGTCATTTGTTAGTACATTAATGTGGATAGAAGTGTGTAGCTGGACTTTGTTGAGCATGAAATGAATATCAAGTAAAGTAGCATGGTACTGAGAATAGGACCATTTGAAATTTAATTGGGAGACAGAATTTAGAGATTCTAGGAAGTTTAGCAGTTCAGTCTCACCACAATTCCAGTAGCAAACATGTCATCAATGTATGTAAACTAAACCAGGGTCTGAAGACTTATGGATTCAAGGAAATCCCCCTCCAAACAATACATGAAGGGGTTGGCGTAGAAAGGAGACATTCTTTTTTGCATCATATACCACTTTTCTTGTGAGAAATTCTCATCCACTCATTACCTCTTGTTAACAATTATCTGTTCTTGCAAGTTTTGTACAAATTTTTCCAATTTTTAGAAATTTTTTCCTTGTTCTTCCATTTTTCAATCTTTTTCCACCCTCTGCTTCTCTTTCCTTGCCAATCTCATTATTTATAACACTCCCTATATCCTACCTTGCCATGGTGAATCCCCTCATACACTCCTGGAAATGCAAAAAAGAACACGTTGACACTGGTGTGTCAGACCCACCATACTTGCTCCAGACACTGGGAGAGGGCTGTACAAGCAATGATCACACGCACGGCACAGTGGACACACCAGGAACCGTGGCGTTGGCCGTCGAATGGCGCTAGCTGCGCAGCGTTTGTGCACTGCCACCATCAGTGTCACCGAGTTTTCCGTGGCATACGGAGCTCCATCGCAGTCTTTAACACTGGTAGCATGCCGCGACAGTGTGGACGTGAACCGTATGTGCAGTTGACGGACTTTGAGCGAGGGCGTATAGTGGGCATGCGGGAGGCCGGGTGGACGTACCGCCGTATTGCTCAACACGTGGGGCGTGAGGTCTCCACAGTACATCGATGTTGTCGCCAGTGGTCGGCGGAAGGTGCACGTGCCTGTCGACCTGGGACCGGGCCGCAGCGACGCACGGATGCACGCCAAGACCGTAGGATCCTACGCAGTGCCGTAGGGGACCGCACCACCACTTCCCAGCAAATTAGGGACACTGTTGCTCCTGGGGTATCGGCGAGGACCATTCGCAACCGTCTCCATGAAGCTGGGCTACGGTCCTGCACACCGTTAGGCCGTCTTCCGCTCATGCCCCAACATTGTACAGCCCGCCTCCAGTGGTGTCGCGACAGGCGTGAATGGAGGGACGAATGGAGATGTGTCGTCTTATCGATGAGAGATGCTTCTGCCTTGGTGCCAATGATGGTCGTATGCGTGTTTGGCGCCGTGCAGGTGAGCGCCACAATCAGGGCTGCATACGACCGAGGCACACAGGGCCAACACCCGGCATCATGGTGTGGGGAGCAATCTCCTACACTGGCCGTACACCACTGGCGATCGTCGAGGGGACACTGAATAGTGCACGGTACATCCAAACCGTCATCGAACCCATTGTTCTACCATTCCTAGACTGGCAAGGGAACTTGCTGTTCCAACAGGACAATGCACGTCCGCATGTATCCCGTGCCACCCAACGTGCTCTAGAAGGTGTAAGTCAACTACCCTAGCCAGCAAGATCTCCGGATCTGTCCCCCATTGAGGATGTTTTGGACTGGATGAAGCGTCATCTCACGCGGTCTGCACGTCCAGCACGAACGCTGGTCCAACTGAGGTGCCAGGTGGAAATGGCATGGCAAGCCATTCCACAGGACTACATACAGTACCTCTACGATCGTCTCCATGGGAGAATAGCAGCCTGCATTGCTGCGAAAGGTGGATATACACTGTACTAGTGCCGACATTGTGCATGCTCTGTTGCCTGTGTATGTGCCTGTGGTTCTGTCAGTGTGATCATGTGATGTATCTGACCCCAGGAATGTGTCAATAAAGTTTCCCCTTCCTGGGACAATGAATTCATGGTGTTCTTATTTCAATTTCCAGGAGTGTATATTACATCGCTTCTTTTCAAAATGCACTATCGTAACTAAGGTCGTAAGGCCTAACATTGAAAGTCCCTGATTCTGGATGTAATCATTCTCTACACCAGCCTCTTCAAATAAAGCAACCTCTTGCACTTACCTGGCTTATCTGTGAACTGTGTGCGTCATCTGCCAATTTCCACTCCACCAGATTTCTTTCCTTCTACAAAATCCTGCAGTTATCTGCCATTCATGTTTCCTTCCATGGTGTTATCTGCCAAGCCAACTTCAAACTGCAATAACATGCCAGTGTTCAACTCCAATTGCTATCCCTCCTCCTCCTAAACCACATCAGTTGTGTTCCCCCTCCTGTCCCTCTGCAGCTCGATAAACTGTGACACCATCAACCACTACTCCTCTCTTACAAACTGAGCTTGGCTAACCTCCTTAACATCTCACACATTTCATCATTGCCTCTTAGGCCTACAATAACCCAATTGTGACAACCAGTCGCAACAGTACAGTATTCTGAGTCTCTCATCTAAAGCACCCTCCCCTCCTGAATTACATTTATTAGGAAAGTGCCTAACTTTCAGCCCTAAACCTGCATTTAATCATGTTGCTATGGTGAAGAACCTGCTTTCCCTCACACGTAATGTCAATTGGAAATATCACTTTGAAACCCAGTCCTAAAACATTTCCAATAGCAAATCTATCATTGAACACTGCCTTGAACAGTTGAGACAACAGTCCCAAATCGATCCACAACCACTAACTCAAAATCATTCCTCATCAGCCTTACAAGAATTCCTCACACCCAGCATTGCTCCACAACACTTCCTGAGGTCCGTACAACATGACCTTAACCTGTTCTCTGCAGAACTCCATGTTGGGTGTCCTCTAAAAGCTGATAACTCCATCATTATCCTCACAACAAAGGATCTACCACTATGGTACTTGACTGACAGGAGTATGTTACTGAAGGTCTATGCCACATGTCTGGCAACTCTACATACAGTATCTGCCATCTAAGAACCTGTCCCTGTGATTCAAAAATAACCTGCAGTTCCTTGTTAAAATCTCAGGCTCCTCACAGGGACCAATATGTCAATCCATATATTTTCTTAGCCCAACCAAACCATGCACACCCACATTTTACCTCCTTCCTTAGATCCACAAAGCCAATCATCCTGGCTATCCTATACCTTCTGGCTTCAAAGCACCCACTGAACATATTTCTGAATTAGTCAATCAGTAGCTGCAACCCATAGTACAAAGGCTTACATGCTACATTAACGACATCAACAAATCCTAGATCATCTGACATCTGTGCCCATTCCACCCCACACACACACCTTACTTGTCACCACTAATGCCATCTTTCTCTATACAAACATCCCCATGTGCATGGTCGGTCTGCTCCTGAACATTTCCTTCGTCAGAGTCCACCCGATTCCAAACCTATGACATGCTTCCTTCTCACCTTAATCAACTTTACACTTACCAGCAACTACTTCATGTCCGAGGAGAAAACATACAATCAGATTAAGGGTATGGCCATAGGAACCAGGATGTCTCCTACTTATGCTAACCTTTCATGGATAGATTGGATGGTGCCTTCCTGCAATCAGTAAGCCTCCAACCCCTGGTTTTGTTTATATACATTTATGACATATTTGCCATATGGGCTCATAGTGAGGCTGACCTGTTAAAATTCCTGGAACCTCGAAGTACCGTCTCCCAATTAAATTTCACATGTTCCTATTCCAAATCCTGTACCACTCTCCTTGATGTTGATCTGATCATCACCAATGACCAGATACAGACGTCTATCCACACTGAACTACTAACAACAGTACTTTCGTTTTGTCAGTTGCCATCCATTCCATGTCAAATGTTTCCTTCCATACAGCCTTGGCATTCAAGGCAAATATATTTATCAAATGCAGACACTTTGTACACCACCACCACCACCACCACCACCACCACCTCAGCCTTCACTGGATTTAATTACCCCACAAGTCTAGTTAAAAAGCAGATTTCCCAGGCCATCACATCCAATCCTGGTGCTGCTGATCCCTCAAAAAACAGCTTTGTAGCACACCACTTGTCACTCAGTATTATCCTCATCTTGGATTTATTAATCAGCCACTTTGACAAGGCCATGACTTCCTAAAATCATGCCCTGAAATGAGATCCATTCTGTCAGATTTTGCCTCCTGCACCTAGAACAGCTTCTTGTCACCCTCCAAGTCTCTGTAATATCCTTGTCAGACACTATGCTCATTCTGCATCCATTTCTCTACCCTATAGCTCCTATGACTGGGACTGTCCTTGCTTCAAGACTTGCCCTATGCACCCTCCAGCCACCAACTATACTAGCCTTGTAACTGGCAAAACATTTACTATCAAATGGATAGCTACCTGTGAAACAAATCATCATATACCAGTTGTTGTGTACATACTGGCCTTTTACAACGGCATGACCAGTATCAATTTGTCAGTTATGATGAAAGGGCATAGGCAGAGGTTGTATATCAGCCCCACACAATACTGTGATGCATAGCATGCTCTACAACATCTGTTGTGATGTCAGTACACGTTTCACCACATTTGCCATTTGGATTCTTCCCCCAGACACCAGTTTGTCAGCAGACTGCGGTGGGAACTAACATTATGTCCTCAATTCTTGCCACCCACCTGACTTTACTCTACTACAGCATCCCCTCTGTTATATACAATGCACTCAGCTTTTTACTCTTATTAACTCATGCATGAGGTTTCAGCAGTAAGCTCTTTCTTGCATAAGACACTATCTTCCACCTCAAAGCTCTCAGGTTTTCAAATCTCATCTGGTTCAGTCCCAAACAACCAGTCTTTCCTTCTCATCCTGTCTGGTATGTCTCCCCTAACCCAGGGCTCTAAGTGACTTTTCTGAACTCTACCCCTTTTCCTAAACTTCTCCAGTTACTTTCCCTTCATCGCTCTCCCTTCTCTTTCAACCCTTCTACCAGAAGGACCCACTATCTCCAAACATTTGCATAAGTAAAACCTTTTTTTCTATGTGAGTTCTCCTGTCACTGCTTGGTGACTAGATCTTTATCTACTCAATGGCAACATATACTATCAGACTATCGAAAACTCTGTTGCAGGCTGCTATACAAGCTGTGGTGAGAGACATACCTGCTAAGGTGACAAGAGGCATGGGTGATGCAGCAAGTGTTATTTCCTAAGGCATCTTTGGAAAATTTTGTCTGATGATTAACCAGCCCAATTTGTTGCAGTATCATAGTAGCTATAGGCACAGCACAAAATTTCAGATAATTAAATGGGAGATCTGTGTTCTGCTGGTGCTAAGAAATGTAGAAATGATAGGCATGTCGCTCAGAGTAAATGCATTATTCATGGACTGTCTAATAGATATTCATTTCTTGTGTGAAAAGAAGGTTATAGTAGATGCCTATATGGGGAAATGATATATTATGTTAATAAATGTAAAGCACAATCTCATCTCATCGAGGCTATGGAAAAAATTTCCAGGTGATCAAATCAGAGTTCACTGACACAGAAAATAAAAAATCATGACACCAGCATTCCAAAATACTGATTCAACTGAAAACTGAACTGCATATTAAATTGAAGTTTAGAGAATCTCAGTATTTAACGAAAATTCAGAGAAAATGTTTAGTTAATATTTCAGGGAAATGAGCTCAGGTATCTGATGAAAAAGTAGTGTCATCAGTACCATATGAACCATTCTATCTACCTTTCTGCCCATTCCTTGTTTGAAATGGACAGCTGTAGCAAAAGACGTACAGATAACACAGCTCTACAAAATAAATTTTTTTTTTCATTGCCAGGGAAGTTTGAACGAAAATGGGATATTGTTATGATACTCATTCCAAGTATATTTGTACGTTTTCCAAATTGGCTCTGGTTTTTGAGATATAGGTTATTTGTGGAAATGAGAGTTTCATGTGGATAATATCGACTGCAGGGTCCATATATGGTGTAATGTATTTGCTACCTGTTTTTTAATTAGTGATATTGTACTACCTTTATTAAACAATTGTGCTCAGGGAGTGCATCTGTGTGGTTGAGGATTACATCATGCAAACATCACACTGTCAGCATGTGTTCAGTCCCGTTGTGCGGTGCGTGTGTTGAAGATATTGAGGGTTGTGCAGATTTGAATTCGGCGGTACTCGACATTCATTTGTTGATCGAGGTAATCCCCGCAACAGCCGATAGGTAGCGTTCAGTGTAAACAAGAAAAATGGTGATGGTCGAAAGTCACACACATGTGCAGTGCAGCTTCAAGGAGATAGAACCTTTTCATCGTGACGTAGCAAATAAGAGGTGAGTATTCATTTCATACAAAACAATTAATGATGTTTGTTGGATGTGATTGACATGCAAATACAATAAAGTTCTGCATAATATGTAGTATTTGTGCAATTTTGTTTTAGGAAAACATGAGTTCTTCACGCCGTCTTTGCGTGGGCACCCCATAAAGTTTGTAAATGCTGTGTGGAGTGATTACGGCAGTGGACAAAACGAAAAAGGAAAAGCTTAAACTTCGGAGTGCCTATGGTATGGCGAGAGCAGAAGAACCATACAGATGATTGCTATTTTTGCATTGTTAATGTGAAAGGTTTTAATAGGTTCAAAAAATGAAAGTGGGAATATCCCGATTTGGAGTCAGCAAGAAGACCGGTGGTGCACAGCAACGATGTTCCTGTACCAACCTTCACAACATTACCCACGCCTGGAACAGTTTTGTCGCTGTTGTAAAATGTTTTTTGGGCAATTATAAAGCTCCCAATTACGGGGAACTGGTCAAAAACATGCTCACTAACTTTCAAAACTTAGGAGCTAACATGAGCATAAAATTTCATTTCCTTCACAGCCCCTTGGATCGATTTCCTCGTAATCTAGGTGATTTCAGTGAGGAACAAGGAGAGCAGTTCCATCAAGATATGAAAGGAATAGAGAAAAGATATAAAGGAAGATGGGACAGGCATATGATGGCAGATTATTGCTGGAATCTGCAACGTGACTGTTCTGAAGAGACCTATAAAAGGAAAGCGTGCAGGAAGCGGTTCGTCATGGACGGAAAATGATATACTTATAGAGAAACTTTTCAATTATGTTTAATACGTGGACAAACGCCTATCAGGTTTTCATAGAAGCTATTTATAAAGATTATTTTCTTTTTTCATTGTAGTTTGTAGCGCTTGAGTTCAGTATTAGCAATTTTTTTCTAATTTTAAGAATAAATCATGCATTATCTCAAAAACTAGAGCCAAACTGCATAAATGGTTGCTATATTCGTCCTCAGCACCACTAACTCATCCTAAAGCCACTGAAATATCCTTGGCAAGAAAATGAGTGTTGACCAGTGTAATAATAGACTGGAAGTGATCAAACAGTCAATTTTCTAACCTCTTGTTATCTGCAGCTAGGGCTGGGAAAAGTATTAAGCTGGTATTGCCCACAAGGGAAATTAATAAAATAATCATCCTGTGAGAATCTGACCAGAAAATTTTCATCAACATCAAAGGGATCACATACTCCATTTCCATTATTTTAAGTGTCATACTGACAGAAACTTCTAGACAGAGCCTCTCTAAAGTAACCTGCTTTTATTTTTACAGGTCATAGCGACCACTTTAGAATGACGTCATTTACTCTCAATGTGAGTGGTGCTGTGATTACAGCAGCACTAGACTATGTATTAGGCCTGTAATTCATAAACGAATTACTTTATATGTGGAAGATTTGTTGACTGTCATTCGGTAGTGAAAGAATAAATTTCTTGGGGCACATTATTATGCCTCAAGGTATCCTAACTGCAACAAAAATACAAACAGTTCATTACTTTCCAGTATCC